>NW_026127448.1:0-22718 GCF_022985175.1 Labeo rohita
AGTGTCCATCTTCACCATGGGGACAGAATGACTGTGATAATGAAGTGGCCAAAATCATTTGCTCAAGTGAGATGATATTTAAATGATGTTTAACACAATGTTTATATCTAATGTGAGTAAACTAATATTTCTTAAAAAGTAAACAGCTGATTTACGAGGCTTAAATTATTTTTTTCTCATTGAGGAGACTGTTAATCTGATATGAAAATATCTTGATGTCCCCTAATTGTATCATGTTTTAATTTCAGAGGAGGAAAATCCAGAATCTCCTCGGAGTCATTTGAAATGTTTTGTCTCACCAACTCCTCAACAGAAACGGTGTTCAAGTAAGTTTTTGACAAAAAAAAGAAAAAAAAAAAAAAAAAAAATACAATTTAATTAATGTTTGCCTTATTTTCTATGATAAATGTGATAGATGTGCATTCAAACAAGAAGTGTAATCATACATCTAAAGCCATCTTGGTTCAGTTTTAGTGTGTTTTATTGCAAATGTTGTGTTGAAGCCGGTCTGTGCTGATTGATGTGTGTGTTGTAGATCATGTTCCTCTCAGACTGAGTGGAGGGGAGGGCCGGTGCTCTGGGAGGCTGGAGGTGTATCATAACGCTGTGTGGGGCTCAGTCTGTGATGATCAGTGGGACATCAGTGATGCTCAGGTGGTCTGCAGGCAGCTGGGTTGTGGAGCAGCACTGAGGGCTGATGGGAATTCAGTCTTTGGTGCTGGTGAAGGTGTTGTGTGGATGAACAAAGTCGAGTGCAACGGGAATGAGATTCACCTGTGGGACTGTCCTCTCTCCCTGAATAACCACACTGACTGCTCCAACAAAGAGCGTGCTGGACTCACCTGTGCAGGTCAAAGCAAACACTGAGGAATAATATTTATTTGAGCATTTAGAGCTGAAAATATTTATTTTGTTTTTATAATTACAGATTTGTCAGAATTTACTGCTCCTGCCACAACAACATCAGCTTCTCCTCCAGTGCGCTCAACATCAGTCTCTCCTCCACAAACTCCTCCAGCAGCATCTCTCTCCGTCCCCCCAGTGCTTGTGATTGTACTGGTAGTTGTGCTCTTACTGCTCTTAGTGTCACTGCTTATACTGATTCAGCAAAAGAGAGTGATGAGGAGAGGTAGGTAGGAGATCCAGTGTTATATCTGGCTCAGAGATGTAACATTAAGGGAGACTACATGGCGGAATAGCTTCAAACACAATATTTATTACAAAAAAAATAAGATAAAATAATAAAAATAACATAACACAGAACAGCAGTACCAGTAGGTTCAATTAATATGAAATGCAAGTGAATAGATGCACAATGAACTGTGGTCAGTGCTTGTGAATGGATGCAAAACAAACATAATGCTACAAAATTGAAGCGCAGCTCTGTCAAACTGCCCAAGCAACAATGGAACAGCGATGCCGACGAACTCACCACATGTTTAAATAAGTCTCACAACCTGCAACAGAGAAACTAAAACACCCAAACCAACACAACTCAGTCCTAACACACACCCCCCCTTAAAAAAATCATTCTCAATAACAGAATAATTCATAAGATAGGAATTCAACTTGACAAACAGCTTGGGTGAATAATACCACCAGACTGAGTCTGGAGAAGAACCGCTCCTGCACCCGCTTGACTTGCGACCACTTTGGGGCGCTGCTAATACAGGAGCCGCCGTCAACAGCAAGTTCATTGTCTCAAATGCCCTTTGACATTGTGGGGTCCACTCAAACTTAGCGGAGTTCTTTAAAAGATTAGTCAATGGACAAATGACCGATGGAAAATTGGGGCAAAAACTGCGATAGTAACTGACCATCCCGATAAACCTCATGAGCTCTTTTTCAGTACAAGGGAAATTCTCTATCCACCTCCTTTCCCCAAGTAAAAAACCGTTGCCCATGCAAAGTTACATTTGCCTAAATTCACGGTCAAATTAGTCTCCGCCAGACACCGAAATAAATCTCGGCCATCACTGTAAACCAATTAAAAATTCAGGATGCGCGCGCAGCATGGTTGCAGAAAACCCGGGAGAGATCGTCTTTACGGCTAGAGAATTACACGGATACGGTACAAAACACTTAGATTTAAAACGAGTATAGATTATATTAATTAGATGTCATTTTCAAAATGTTATTCGCATATTACAAGAGTTTGTCACACAGCGATAAGCACTGTTATTTAACGAAATTGACGTTAGATAGTGGGATAGTCTTACAGATCCGAAACAGGGATGAGGTTTTTTGTAGACGGTTCAAGTGGCAGTCTACAGAGCCATGGAATAAAAAAAGGAAAATTTGATTTTATATTTCAAAATTCTGACTTTATTTTCGCAATTCCGAATTTATATTTCACAACTCTAGAGGAAAAACAACTCGTCATTCTCCCTTTTCCCCTCGGCTTAGAGTTTACATCCCACACTTCTTGCTTTTTTCCCCTCAGAATGAACAATCTCAGTAGTTTTGTTAAATCGAGTTATAAAGTCCGAATTAGGAGATATAAACTTGCATTTGTGAGATAAAAAAAAAAATATTATGTAAAATGTTAATAGTAATAGGTTTAAATAATATTTCACGTTGTAACTGTAGGGCTAATACAATACGTCCCCTATGAACAGCAAATGTGAATATGATGTAGACCTATTGTTTAAATCAAATTTATGATTTAAAAGTAGAGTAATCAGCAGTTTTCATCCATAGTATGTCCGTTTAAACGTCTTCAAATGGCGTCTTTGACTACAGTATTCTATAAATAATTATTTGCATTCTGATTTTGACATCAAAAGGCACAACAATATATATTTTTTCTTTATTCCATGCATTTTTCCCGATTTGAAAATCGTGGCGCATCACACACTACAAGATATTATTATGATTATCATGCCGGAGGGATCGCCTCATGTGATCTCATGCAACAGATCGTCATTTCAGCAACTAATGATTACATATGTTCAGGGGCGTAGCACCAAATTCTGGGCCCTATGCACAAGCAGTGGCCATGGGCCCCCGTAAGCTCGAGGTTCACAACTACCTAACTAACCTTACTACTAATCTAAAATAAAGGAAAATAAAATTTCACTCCTCAGGGGCCCTCCCCCCATTTGGGGCCCTGGTAATTTAGTCCCACTTTTCACCCAACTACGACGCCCCTGCATATGTTAGCAGCTTTCTGCACTTACCCAGTATGTTCAAAACTGGAACAATTTCACCCCAGAGCTTCTCTTTCTCCTTACAGTTGTGGTACATTTTTGACACATTATACAGACAGTGTTACTACATAAACTCAAGAAGCAGGTTCCTCCATCGCCACTATCCAACAGACCATACAGCAGCTGCTTTGAGGGTGCACACTAGCTGTAGTTAAAGTACTGATGCAGTCATGTGGCCGCCATCATCCCAATTTAAAATCCTAAATATCAAACATGTTTGATATTAATCGGGGTGGCCCCGATTTGTGTGCGAGCAGATTGGGAGGTGCAAGATTCGATCTGTGAACACCTCACATTACCAGATAATCATCTGTGCTGAACATCAGCTCCACAAGATTTTTGCTCCAATTCTTAGGAGGGGAAATCGGACTAAAATTCCTCTAGTGCAGGGGTGCCCAAACCTGTTCCTGGAGATCGACTTTCCTGCAGAGTTTAGTTCCAACCCTAATCAAACACACCTGTCTGTAATTATCAAGTGCTCCTTGAGATCCTAATTAGCTGGTTCAGGTGTATTTGGTCAGGGTTGGAGCTGAACTCTGCAGGAAAGTCGATCTCCAGGACCAGGGTTGAGCACCCCTGATCTAGTGTGAATCCGGCTTAAGTCAATGGTTCAATCCTGGTCCTGGGTGACCCCTGCTCTGCACATTTTGCATGTCTCCCTTATTTAACACACCTGATTGAGATCATCAGCTCGTTAGTTCAGTTCATGGATCTCTCTCCTAAGCTGATGTCTGTCAGGTTTGTCTGTCTACACTCACAGCTTTTTCTGACTGGTATACAGGACTACAAAGGACACAGAAGCTGTTTATCATGACATTCATCACAGACAACATCACTCTGAGGGGTGAGGCATCATGGAAGAATGTTAAAAGCTGTAACTATATTACAATTTATGTGTTTAGAAATAAAAAAACACCCGAGAAAAAGTAAGCCATCAACAGCAAAGTAAACAGCTCATAAAGTTTGAATTACAAAATTTTGGGACAGATCTGATCCACTGTAGAATTAAGGCTTTTTCTAACCTTCACATCTACCTAATTAATTTTAATCATATTAAGTCTTCTATTTAAATAAGTCTCTCCACTGAGAATGTCAGATGAGTGTAACTGTTTATTTTTCTGGGTTATTAACATGTAATCAGATGAATTTGTAGATGATAGTTTATCAGACTCCAAAACCACAACGCTGCATGTTTATGTGTGTCAGTGAATGTCTCTTCCTGTGTGGTTTTAGAGAGTGATAAGCAGGAAGTGCATTTGTAGAGTTTAAAGAGATAAAAAGCTAACTTTGTTCCCCAAACACAATTTCTTTTTAAAGAAGTTAAAATATGATGATTGCATTAGCACTTTTAATCAGTGGCGGTTTATTGAAACCTTCTGACTGTTCAACAGGTGCAATAATAAAGACCAACCACAAAACCCTAACCCTAACTAAGACTATAGTTTAAACTGCACTGACAGATGCCAACCAACAGCATCAGACATGCTTGTCGGGTTTTGTTAGATCAGCGTTTCTCTCTGTCAGTGTCTGTTTCCATTAGTCTTCATTTGTTTCCATGAAGTGAATATGTGTGATCTGCATTTGTCGAGTCGTGGAAAGTCTGAGCTGTTTGGTGAGCTCAATCTGATGATTATCTCTTGTTGAAATTTGAGAATTAACCCTGATATACAAAAAGCTGGATAAATGGGTTGTTCACACAGAATGCATTGCAGTTTAAAAAAAAAAAAAAAAAAAAAAAAAAAAAAAAGGTTAAATTTTTAACTTGACATGGCATAGGAAAAAAACACAAGATCAAGATCAAAACCAAATTTTACTATGCAAAATAATTATTTTTAACTGTCTGAAAACAAAACATGGTTTACAGTCTGTCTAAATTGATTCACTGTGATCGATTTTAATATATTACATAATTAAAAGTATAAACTATCTAAAAGCTATTTGAAAAAACGCTAACTAACTGAAACCTATTTTTTCTCAAAAATCCCTGTTGTTACTGCCATGCAATGAATCTTGGGATAATCTGGATCCATTTGTATCCCTTGTGGCACTTGAAGGAGCCTTTGAATTTGGACAGCCTTCATCCTGCTGCTGTGATGCTTTCAGTGTTTGTGTGATTTAAGGTCAAACTCAATGTCATTTAAATTCTGTTGCTTAATGAATGTAATTAAATATTTAGAAATGTGATAACTGTCATATATCATACAGAGAATGCTCTGTCAGAGTTTTTGGGAATATTTCTACACAAAAATGATTTCAAACATTTGACAGAACACAACATCACAGTTGTTTAAACAAAAAAGTGTGACTCATATTATATTAAATATGCATTTCTGTCATGAATTCTCATGTTTTTATCAGGTTTAATCTAATAGGTTTAATCTCTCAGTCAGTCATGAGATGTCTATGACATAACACAGCTATATTACAAATTACAATGTGAGGTTTTGTTTTACATGTGTATCAGAAGGAAATCAGAATCATGTGAAGATCAGCAGTAAAGAAAAATTAGATGGGTTATTGTCACATATAGGTTTACTTTACAACTACATATTTTTGTTGTTCATTCAAACTAAATCTAGCAAAATAAATAAGTACACACACAAAAAAGTGAAATTTTTGTTTATTTATTAATTTAGTTTTTTAAAACAGACTATGATGATGTGGGGCAGATGTCAACTAAAGAGGGAGGGGCCATATGACTCAATGACCACACCCACTATATCTTTGTTCACAAAGTCACATTACAATTACTGGAGCTACTGGAAGTTTGTTATATTGCTACTAATGCATCAGTGCCTTTTCTATGAAAAACTGCATGCTTTGCAAAAAATTGGTAACAACAATTTGTATTTTGGTATTCAGATTATTTTTATACTGATATTGTTGCTTTTTACCTAATGAACAAATAAACATATTATATTATTCATTCAGTCTTTTAACCTTTTTTTTTAAAAGAGCAATTAGTGGAAAGCAAAAATCTTTTTAGACAGCATTTTGACAGCCTTATCTACATAAATATAATGACAAACAAATCTAAATAAATAAATGCATAACATAGGTGTAAAGTATAACAGTGCCCAACACAGCCAAATTTATTTACAATAAAAATAACAACAAAAATAGATGGCAAAGATTTATTGCACACATTATGTAAAATGTGATTAAAAAATCACACACAAATTTAAACACACTTCCCAGCTGCACAGTTTACTGTGTGATGGTGCACTTCAACTTAAATGACTTTAAACCATTTTTAGTCTAATTTTGTGGCCGATTATTTGCATTTAGTTTAAATATTTGAGATTGCAGGTTGAGATTGGGCTATTATTTCTTCAGAGCCTCCACCTGATGAGCTGAAGGCTGAGGGTCTTTCATATTAAGAAACAATATAATTTTAATGACCACATTTGATTTAATGTCAGACATTTTAATAAACACTTAGTCTGACTGCAGTGTGTATTTACATTATTCGGTCACTCTGTGTATTAAAATATATCTGTGCAGCAGATATAGAGTAAAATTAGTATGCTGTGAAATGAGCTTTACATGAAATAAATGAGAAATGTAGCCATTATGTAGCTGTTAGAAAGAAATGAACAATTTGCCTCCAGAAAAATGTGTAACAGTGTGAGGCTCCCTCATGTGGTGACACAAGGACAAGACTCTTGTCTGCTCCTCTTTACAATAAGAAGTGTTTTGCTGCCATCTGCTGGATGAATTATGCAAACACACAAACAAACACATAAACACACAGCTACAAATGTCTTTATATGATGCCAAAGCCATATCTTTAAAATATAAACCAATGTTTATTTACAAACTTGTCTTAGTTCAGTTCATTTTATAATGTATTAACATACCATTTATGCATATATAATATAATATGACAAAAAGTTGACATTTTTAATAAAAAACTTACAAGTATTTTTTTTTTTTTTAATAATTAAATAATTTCGATGTTTAAATTCAGTTAGTAATGTAGTAGTTTGCGCATCACTGGCGATGTGATTTGTGTGTGGACAGTTAAATTTGCCATTCAGTTAATTCATTGCAATGTGGCAAAGTTGTTTTGTATTTTACATATTTAAACGTCCAAACATCCAAATGTGCAGAATATGTTGTTTTTAATCATGAAACATCCCAAAGATGTGGCAGTATTTTAATGTTTTGAGGCTACAGATGAACAAGTAAGCATTTTTAGAACATTTGTACTTTATTTTTATTTTGGTTATATTTTAATGACACATTGAATCTGATCTGTCATGAGCTGAACTGTTGAAGGTCTGGTGTTGAGTCAGTTCATAACTGGCTGAAGTGAAATGGAGAACATGTGACTCAAATCTGTGATTGGGGACAGTGAAGATTGACTGATACACAAACCTGAGACCCTTCCCCACAGGACAGATGCTAAAGCAGGTATGTTTATAGGTTTATATCCCTTCTACCCTTGTGAAAAAGAGGTGTGCTTAATTTTATTGAATGTGCACTTAAATAATGCATGAAATTAAAGATTAACTAAAGACAGTACACTCTCGTGACTTTCTTAACTCACTTTGTTTTTAAACACTTTAAGTTTTAAAAATGTGCTTTGTAATAATGTTTAATTACGTTTTACTTAAACTTACATTTTAAATCACTGTTTTTGTCATGCTTTAAAGAGATATAGTTATGTTGATGTATTGATTAATATACTAAAGCATGTGTAAAATAACTGACTTTAATTTCAACTGAAGTGTGTTGCCTAAAGTCCATTAAATTCATAATGTATTTTTTAAAGTGTTTATATTATATACCGTGTGCATTATATACTGGGTGTATTTTTCTTCTAAACTTCATTACAATTGTTTATACATTATACTCCATTTGATTAAATTGGACTTGATTAAAAGTTTGACTGCAATACATTTGGTGTTGGTCTGTACATGATAAATTATTATTTGAATTATTTGACAGTAAAACTTTCTAGTTTCCAAGAGTCTGAAATGTAAGATTGTGTAGTACTTGTATGACAATTTAACATAAAATGCATATAACAGAATTAAGGATTATCAAATATAGATTAAGATTAAGGCAGATGTTGAATAATATGCTTTAAATTACATGTTTATTACTATTGTGCACTTCAGAATCAATATCTGTAGTCTTTAGTCTAACATTTTTTGAACAAACTGGATTGTACTAAATTAGGCGAAACAAAGAAAAAGAAAAGAAAGAAAGAGAAAGAAAGTAAAATCATGTTTATATTGTTGTAAATTACACTGGTAATTTATTTGTGGAATTTATTTGTGGACCGTTGGGGAAAAAAAAAACATGAAGAACAAAAAACAAAAAAAAAAAAAGTTTTGTGTGGTAACTTAAAAGGAAATGAACAATTTCTATCCAGAAAAAAAAAAAAAATGTTTAACAGTGAGAATCTCCCTCATGTGGTGACACAAGGACAAGACTCTTGTCTGCTCCTCTTTACAATAAGTGTTTTGCTGCCATCTGCTGGATGAATTACACATTACAGTGCTAAACACACATCTACAGCTACAAATATCTTTCATATAATACCAGATGAATATATTATATCGCCTTGTTCAGTAAATATACACAAATACCTAAAGCAGTAAGTTAGTTAAATAAATGAACACATTCTTTATACTCACGCATAGATGGTGGGTGGATGTGTGTCCCTCTAGGGGGGTCTGGGGGCATGCCCCCCCAGGAGAAAATTTTATACATTTTAAAGTGAAATTCATTAATTTGGTGTACTTTAAGAACTCAAAATTAAGAGATCCAACCCATGTTCATTGTGCAAATTGAACAAACAAAAAAGTTGATGACAGTCTGAAAAAAAGGTTCTAGAACTGCCCCTGGTGAGAATATACTGTGTTCTTCCTTGACCCATGCTACACCCTCCACTGAGTTTTCTGAGCCCTCATTCTGGGCCCGTTTCAACCTCTGAGCCCTATGCAGTCTTTCCTCTTCAAAATACATATATCAAAAAAGGAATTTTATGCAGCGTTTTTTTTAAATCAAATTTAAGGCTTTTTGTTACTTTTTTTAAAGACCTGCAGAAATAGAATTATTAATATGGAATAAGCAAGATGTCTAAACTGATATCCTGATTTACAGCTCAGATAATGTTCATTATCAAAAACAGTAACATCTGTAAAAATTGTAACAAGCTTATTTTTATATGATGAAATTATTAAAAATAATTATTCACCTCAATACCATGGTATAAAAATGAACTACATGGCTTCTAGGTATTTGTATGAAGAACAGTGGTCTTAGTATAAATGCACAAACGCTATTAATCACAAAATACTGTAATTATATTCCATTACCTTCCATTCCATTCTTTAATAGATTTAATACATGTATACATAATAATATAACACAGTTCGATATGTACCACAATTCTGCCGCAATACCATAGTGCAGTCAGTGTTACAGTAAAAATAATCCATTATATTAAATTATTCTGACTATGGTTGCGCACAGTGTTTCTCCTGTTTGTCAGCGCTGTTTCATCTGTTTAAATCGCCATGTCATTGTGTTCTTCACCGAATTCAAGCGCTTCACTCTGGATCTCACAGCACTGTTTAGTGCTCGCGAGTAAACGCATCTGCTCTAGTAAACGCTCCGCTGCTGTGTGAACTGTGATCCGAGCGGATAACGCGCTCTTCAAACGACTAGCACATTTAATCCATAACGCGATTTTTGTCTTTCCAAATTTAAGACCTCTTGAAATTATAATTTAGACTTTTCTTATACTAATTAAAGTATTTAATAGGGATGCACCGAAACGTATCGGCCGAAATGCTTGCGCGTTTTGTCAGTAAAGCCGGTTCTGTAATCAGCGGTAAATGCCATCAGGTGCGTGATTTCACGTTGAGCCGTATATACTACACACAGCCGTAGTTCACTGACGAGCTGCGCAAATTCACACTGATAATGAACATGGATTTGCGCAGCTCGTCAGTGAACAACGGCTGTGTGTAGTATATACGGCTCAACGTGAAATCACGCACCTGATGGCATTTACCGCTGATTACAGAACCGGCTTTACTGACAAAACGCGCAAGCATTTCGGCCGATACGTTTCGGTGCATCCCTAGTATTTAATACTTTTTATGGCTTTAAAAGTTCGTTATTTAAAAGAACACTTGTTGATTAAAAAAAAAAAAAAAAAAGTACATAAATTGTGGACCTTTGGCTGGATGGGGTGGGTCGTTCGAACCACCCGAACCCCCCCCTGGCTACGGGCCTGTATTTGGAATAGAAACCTATGTATATTTACAAATCTTATCTGAATAGGTATTTTTTGTTGTACACAAACAGTCCAGTTCATTTTAAAATGTAGTAACATACTGTTCATTGTACTTTTGTACATTACAACTGTGTAGGAAAATTCAGTTTAATGTTATGCACATTGTTCCAAAAATAACTTTAAATGTTCAGTTTATTATAATTTAAATATCTATAGCAAATATCAACTTACTTTCTGTGTGAAGTAAAGTTTTAGTAAGTGTCTGATGTGAGCAGTCAGTCATCAGTGCTTGTATCTGCTGTGTTCAGGTTCAGGCTTTGATGCTGAATATAAGCTGCAGTGTTTCTGTATCAATCTGCTTTAAGTTTAGTGTGACTTTATCTCCACACTGACTTATGACTGACACGAGTCTGTCCTCAGTGAAGTGTCTCTTCACGCTGGAGGAGGAGTCCCGCTCATCAGCGCTGACACTTTATTGATATATATGGAGCAAATAAAAATGCTGCTTTCTGATTTGTCACTGATTGTGTTTGATGATTTCCTCTGTTGTGTCTAATAAGGTAACAGTGAGTGTCATTGGCAGCTGTGAGTCTCTCTCTCTCTTTAGGGGGCTGACAGGAGCCAGTTTCTTCAGTGTGTTTGAGGGAGCAGACGAGAAACTTGTGCTGTGCTCTGAGTTGATGAAATATTGTGTGTCAGTCAAATGGAGAAGATGGACAGCTGTCTGATGCTGATGTTTCTGTGTTATATGGCAAAACTCATCACCTCTGGTAGGTACATAATCAGGATCAGTAGTTAATCTATTCTTTCAAATGAGCTGAAATAATTTTCAAGTAATTTTACACTTTACTACATACTATGTTTGGTATGTTCACTAATGGTCTCCTCTCTCTCATGTGTAGACAGTGTGAGTGTGAGGTTGGTGAATGGCAATAATCCCTGTGCTGGTCGAGTGGAGGTTTTTAATGATGGTCAGTGGGGAACAGTGTGTCATTATTGGTGGGATATTGCTGATGCTGCAGTGGTGTGTAGAGAGCTGGACTGTGGAACGGCTGTAAAGGCAACATATGATGCTCACTTTGGACAAGGATCAGGACCGATTTCAATGGGTTTTGTAGAATGTAGTGGATCAGAGACTGCACTGAAAGACTGTAGTTCAAACAGCTGGAATACACAGCGATACTGTAAACATGATTACGATGCTGGTGTCGTCTGTTCAGGTAAGCTGCTCCAAATCTATCCTGTTATTTTATCGCTCTCTTTCATAATTCACACTCAAACAATAAAATACATTTCTATATGTTGGTGTGGACAAATTGCATCAATGTCAATTTTATGAAACAGGAAATCTGTTTAATTGTTTTGATCATAATATTCATCCTCATTCCTTATTTTATTACAATAAACTATGAAGAGAATCAATATTAAATGTCATGTTTTTTTTTTTATTCTCAGTCTGATTTCATCTGATTTATGTTATTTTAATGAAGGTTACAGAATTACACAAAATTATTGCAGATTACTGACACTGAATAAATGAAATACAAAATGTCAAAGTTTAATAAGTTTTCTCTAGTGTTTCAGGTGAGTAGAGATGTTTAATTAATAATATGTCTTTGTATTTCAACAACTCAGGAAATGGACTTCGACTTGTAGACGGGTTTCACCTGTGCTCTGGTAGAGTTGAGGTGATTTATGGGAACATATGGGGTTCAGTGTGTGACGCTGCCTTTGAGCAGCAGGATGCAGAGGTTGTGTGTAGAGAGCTGGACTGTGGGGCTCCTGTACAGGTGCTGGGAGCAGCTGCTTTTGGCAAAGGGAAAGGCCGTGTTTGGTCAGAGAATATTCAGTTCAGAGGAAATGAATCTCAGATACACATCTGTCCACAATCGTCTTCACAGATGCACAATTGTTCCCATAACAATGATGTGGGAGTGATCTGTTCTGGTTGAGTATTAACATTTAGCATCTCTTTAGATAAACTGCATACATATGTAATATACTGCTGTTGCGTCTTGACTTGTAGTTTCACGCTGTTTAAGCTGACACTTGTTTGTCCAGGTTACACTGATCTCAGACTGATAAATGGTTCAGACTCTTGTTCTGGAAGAGTGGAGCTTCAGTATCTTGGTGAATGGGGCACAGTGTGTGATGCATGCTGGGATATGAGAGCTGCCAGTGTCCTCTGTAGACAGCTGAAATGTGGGATTGCTGTGTCTCTTGTGGGGTCAGACTGGTTTGGAGAGGGAAGTGGTGAAATCTGGGCTGATGTGTTTGATTGTGATGGGAATGAAACAAAACTCTCAGAATGTTCCATCTCTTCCTGGAGTCGAGCTGAATGTTCTCATAGACGAGATGTTGGAGTCATCTGCACTAGTGAGTGAATTCACCAACAATGAAGTCATGGGTTTCAGAATAAAACTACACATTTAAACAATGTAATGTATTTTAAATAAATATTGAATGACAAATAAATACTCTCTCTAGAGAGTGAAGCTCATCTGAGGAACTGCAGCTTTTCACAAACTCTCAACTGCAGCTCCACACAAAAGCTGTCAATCACAAACTTTGGTGAGAAAATTAATATCTGTGGAGATTCTTTAGTTGTAATTGATCAATAATGTACATGTACAAGCACTGTTTTTCTTTCTCTAAATATCAGGTCGTGGGTCCATCAGGCTGGTGGGTTCTGGGGGGAGACTGTGCAGGGAGGCTGGAGGTTTTTCACAGCGGCTCATGGGGGACAGTGTGTGATGACTCCTGGGATATTAAAGATGCCCATGTGGTGTGCAGACAGCTGCAGTGTGGAGTGGCCCTCAGTAACCAGCAGGTACCAGCCTGGTTTGGTCCTGGTTCTGGACCCATATGGCTGGATGAGGTGGAGTGTGAGGGGAATGAGACGTCCCTGTGGAGCTGCTCTTCTTCAGGCTGGGGAAAACATGACTGTAATCACACGAAGGATGTAGGAGTCGTGTGCTCAGGTAAATAATAATGTAAATAATAATTTAATTTAAACTTTTAGTCACTCATTCAGGCTGCAAAATGACACTGCTGAATCTCCAGCACAAAACACACATGCTCAATGTAGCCCAATTTCCCAAAATAATCTCTAATGAGTTTGTTCTTTTTAGTGAATCAAAGACATACAGCTTACAGCTAACTTTGAGAGTTAAATCAGTGTAACCCTTACCAAAGAGAAGTGTACTTCAAGTTTATTTTATTAAGTATACTTAAGTAAAGTTCAAGTATATTTTTAAGTATACTTTATATAGTAAGTATACAAATATCAGTATACTAGTAGTATACTTTTCAGTGTACTACTTTAATACTCCTTGGGACTAAATTGGCCCACTTTCTAGTATACTTTTAAGTATACTTTAAGTATAACAGTAGTAAACTTTGAGTACACAACTAACATCTATGTTTTCAGTTTGTACTGCAAGTATACTAAAGTGAACCAATAGGTATACTGATAGTTTACTAATTATATACTTTTTTATGCATTTTAGTACACTTTGAAGTATAGTCTCAGTAAACTACAAGATCAGTAGTTTTATACTGTAAGTATGCTCGTAAGCTTTATTTAAGTGAACTTTATATCATACATTAAGTATACTACTATGTCCCTATTTAGGTATTAATTTGTATATGTTTTATATGAATATCTGAACACACAAAACATTATGAATAACTTATTCTAATATGTAGACAATGTTGTCTTTGTTTGTAAAGCATTTTACAAAATTAAGATATCCAGGAAATGGATATAAGTAGTTAAAAGTATCTAGGCCTCAAAACTAGATACACAAACCTCAAGAACGGTGGCAATCAGGAAATATTAAAAAGATTAGATCTGTACGTCACAGTACAACAAATAACTAACAATAATGACAAAATAACAACAAAAAAAGTTGAAATGAAGTCAGCAAACAGCAAAACAATAATCCTATAACAGTAACTGGATAATTTATTCATGCTGCAATGCATGGTGGGAACTTACAAAGCCTTAATTTCAACAATATGAAATTCTTTGCTCAGACAACTGTGTTTGACTGGTTGGGACAACATTTGTGTTGTGGTCTGACAAAGGTTTTTAGTTTAAAAAATAACATTTTTTAGTATTTGAGACAAAATGTTTTGTAAAATGGAAAATATGTATTTGCATTTTTTACAGTGTGGAAGCATCTGTTTTGGTTTCTTCTTCGCTTGTGTTTTGGAAACTTTGTACAGAAGATGTGTAATAGCATCTCTCATGTATAACAATGAAAACACGGATTCTCAGAGCACAAGTATAGCTTAAATACTTTTTCTAAGTATAAATCAAGTATACTTAAATGTGATTTTAAGTATATTTCTGATAAGTATATAAAGCACATTTCTGAGATGTACATAAAAAGTAGACTGGAAGTATACTTTCCTATTT
The DNA here is from genome assembly GCF_022985175.1 of Labeo rohita. Lineage (NCBI taxonomy): Eukaryota > Metazoa > Chordata > Actinopteri > Cypriniformes > Cyprinidae > Labeo > Labeo rohita. The sequence continues at coordinate 14,891 of NW_026127448.1, forward strand.
TTAGTTTAAAAGAAGTATACTAATAGCACACTTGAATAAACTTCTTTTTCGTAAGGGAAGTACAGACTGGATATTTATATGACAAAGTGCAGCTAAAGATATGCATTTGATCAATATTAGTATTTTATATATATTAAAAAGTTAGGCATTTTTAAATTGGTTTAGTGTCGTTTTTATATATAAAATAATCATTAATGGAACAATTAAGAAGCTGTAATCGTTAGGAGGAATCAGAATCGTAAAATGTATGATTCACATCACTAATTAAAACTGAGCTGAGGTAATTTCTCATTCTTTTCCATCTAGAGTTTAAAGAGATCAGATTAACTGAGGGCTGTAAAGGGAATGTGGAGGTTTTCTACAATGGATCCTGGGGTAATGTGTGTTACAACCAGATGGACAGAGACACAGCGAGTCTGATCTGTCAAGAGCTGAACTGTGGAAGATCTGCCAGTGAACCCATTTATTCAGAGGGACTGAAGTCTCATAATTGGCTTGATAACCTTAAATGTCGACGACATGATTCCACTTTTGGCAGTGTCCATCATCACCCTGGGGACAAAATGACTGTGATAATGAAGTGGCCAACATCACCTGCTCAGGTGGGATGATATTTAACTGATTTAAGATGGTTTGAAATTGTAATGATTTGTTTAAATATTGTTATTTTTAGTCTTTTAATTACTTTTTTCTATTCAGTGGTAAATTTAATTTTAAACATGTTTTAATCTCAGAGGATCAAACACGTGAGTCTCCTCAGAGTCTTCTGACATGTTCTACCTCACCATCTCCTCACCAGAGACAGTGTTCAAGTATGTTTATTATCAGTTTATTATTATCACAACTTTAAACTTTGTTGTAAATGTTGTGCTGAAGCTGCTCAGTGCTGGCTGAAGTGTGTGTTTTTTAGATCATGTTCCTCTCAGACTGAGTGGAGGGGAGGGCCGGTGCTCTGGGAGGCTGGAGGTGTATCATAACGCTGTGTGGGGCTCAGTCTGTGATGATCAGTGGGACATCAGCGATGCTCAGGTGGTCTGCAGGCAGCTGGGTTGTGGAGCAGCACTGAGGGCTGATGGGAATTCAGTCTTTGGTGCTGGTGAAGGTGTTGTGTGGCTGAACAAAGTCGAGTGCAGAGGGAATGAGATTCACCTGTGGGACTGTCCTCTCTCCCTGAAAAACCACACTGACTGCTCCCACAAAGAACATGCTGGACTCACCTGTGCAGGTCACAGTAAAATACTGACAAATAATATTTATTTTAGATCATTTTATAATAATCATGATTTTAAATGTGTTTGTGTGTTGTGTGTTGCCAGTGTCCACTACTCCTGCCACAACAACATCAGCTTCTCCTACAGTTTCTCTTCCAGTGTGCTCAACATCAGTCACTCCACAAACTCTCTCCATCCCCTCAGTGCTTGTGATTGTACTGGTAGTTGTGCTCTTACTGCTCTTAGTGCCACTGCTTATACTGATTCAGCAGAACAGAGTGATGAGGAGAGGTAGGAGAGATCCAGAGACTGTCATATTGTGTCTTATTCAGTGTGTGATCAGTCATGTGTTGTGAACTGACAGCAGGTTTGTCTGTCTACACTCACAGCTCTCGCTGACTGGTACACTGGACTTCAAAGGACTCGGTCTCAGACTGAGCCAGTTTATGAGGAAATTTATCACAGGCACAATCAATTTACTCGTAGAGGTGAGGCATAATGAGAGAAGGGTTTGTCAGTCTATTAGTAATGATGAACATGTTTCTGACTGTTCTTTTCACCTTTAACAGGGAGTCTCATCTCTGAAGATGTTGCTGAGCTTCTCACAGGTTAGAGACATGATTTGCAAACACAGTAAATGAATTAAATAAATGCAAACTGTGAAATTCACAACTTTTTAGGAAATGTATGACACACACTCACATATGTGTTTGTTTGGATTTAGAAGATAGGGTGAATGAGATCACACCAGCAATATATGAGGATATCTGCACTGGTGGACGAATACCAGACTGTGAGACAGGTGCTGATGCTCTTCTGTACTTAAGTTGTATTTCTCTGTCTGTAATTCTGCAATGTGCATAGTAATATATACAGTACATTCAGTTTTGTTTTAAGTGCCTCAGCATTGGTTTCATGTTAAATTTGTAGATCACACACCAGAGGGATATTATGATGTTATTACCAGTGGACAAAACTATGGTACTGAAAAAGGTGATTTTATTTTTATATGATTTCTTTAAAGGGGTCATCGGATGCTAAGTTCACTTTTTCATGTTGTTTGAACATTAATGTGTGTTGGCAGTGTATGTACAAATCTACCCTATAATGATAAAAATCCATGCAGCGGTTTTTAATTAATCTGTAAAAATAATATCCCCTTTTTTCAAATCGAGCCATTCTCAGATGCCTGTCGGTGTGGCGTCACACCAACAGATGCCGCTCCCACGATAGTTGATTGATGTGAGCGTTTTACCTTAGACCAGCTGTCACAGATTTACCTTGAATCAGCGGTCACAGTCCGCCCTCTTTGTTTCGATGCTGGAGCAGGGATGTAAGTTAGACAAGAATATTTCCGATTGAGCGATTGAGGTGTTGTGTTGCTGGATGTAATTATGAACATAGTGGTCCTCATTTACTCCTGTCATCTGAACTGCTAAAGATGCAGTAGATTACGTTTGTTTGTAAAGAGAAAGCGCCTCCCGATCTACATATATCTGTCTGTGTTCACGCAAATCATTCGTGATCCAGCTTCACTTACAGCAGAAGTGAGTATAAGGGTTTTTTTAGGAATCTTTGCGATAACCTTTCCTTATAACGTGGTAGTTAGGAAGATTAGTGGCTAAACGCGGCTAATGTAAACAACACCGAGAGAAGAGAGGGGCGGGGTGAGCAGAGCTCATTTGCATTTAAAGGAACAGCCCCTTAGAATGAGATGATTTTTGCTGTGCTCATTTTGACAAGGTAAAAAGGGTGTTGTTTTACAAAACCATTGAGAATTTTTAATCAAAGTATATTAGAGACTTTTCATTAAGACCCTAAAGAATCATATCAACTTGTGGAAAATGGGCATCCGATGACCCCTTTAAGGTGAAGGCCAGCTCAGATATAATAAAATGCTGTTTTATCAGCTTATTGTTATATTTAAGAGCCTATAATGTTGTGTGTGTGTGTGTGTGTGTGTGTCTGTGTGTGTAGTGGTCACAACAGAGGATTATGATGATGTCATCATTAATGGACAGTGCTCTCACAGTGTAACAGGTGAGTCAGGTAGAAGTTAATTTTTAATTATTTGTTTCAATGATATATCAAACATGTTTATACCATTAATGAATCATAATGGCTATATCAGTTGTAATCTATCAGTCTGTCATGAGGGGACAGGGATCTATGATATGACACAAGATCAAGGTGTATTAAATTTAAAATGATTTTTATTGTACATGTGTAAAGAGGGAGATCAGGAGGAGTATGATGATGCATGGAGTATCACTGAAGATGTGAGAAACCTGTTAGGTAACATTTTTGCATTTGTTAAATATATAAAGCATTATATAAAACACCTTATTCATTAGTACATATTACATATTTTTTTATTAGTAATTTGCTGATTTAAAATAAATGAACTCAGTTTGAAATACTGATGCAGTCATAAACAATTCTTGCCTTTTTTTAATACAGACTATGATGATGTGGGGGAGGAGTTGAACGATGAGGGAGGGGCTCTATGACTAGCCACACCCACTGCCACTGTCACACTTTAGTTTTTTTTTTTTTTTTTTTTTTTTTTTTTTTTTTTTTTTTAATATGCTACTTAAATATGGTCAAGATGAACATAAATCTACATCAACAGAATCATTGTTAACATAATAATTTCTAATTAACATATCATAAAGTATTTCTACACTTCTGCACATCATCTTTTATAAGATGTTTGCATAAATGTTATTCAGTGGCTGTCGTCCTAAAAATTACAGTTGCATTACACTGTGGAATGCAAAAATTACACGTCTCACCCAAAAAGACTCTGCTAAATATGATAAAAATACTTAATCAAACAACATTTCAGAATTTGATCATCCAATTAAAAATGTAGGAGGAGTTTGTTAAAGTTGTACCATTGGTGCTTGGGCCTTAATTATAGTGTATTTGGTTACTGACTGTATGGATATTTATACGCCTCTATGGATATATTTATACGCCTACTGCCTTTATGATTAAAGCAAATCTGAATAACGCCATTTCAAGTACTTATTTCTTTTTTTTGTTTTTTTTTTAAGTTTGCCCAACCTGTAAGTACCATTAAATCTGATGGTATTACTTGCATGTTACTTTTTAAAGGTTATTGATAAAATGGTAGCACTTTACAATATGGGTGCACAAATATGCATTAATTCATGCTTAATTAATGCACAGATAATCATGAGTTAATGTATAATTCATGAAGAACTAAACCATTTATTAATGATTACTACATCAGCAACTAATGAACATTCTATATGGTTCATAGATTAATTGATGAATAAATTGTTATTAGTTAAATGTGTCATAATGTATTAATTCCGTAATAACATATTATATTAACTAATGATGTAAATTCATATGTTAATTACCACAGTTGTCAAAGCTATGTACTTTAACTTCCAGTGGTCTGCTTTAATTTATCATTAGCTAATGATTTACAAATGTATCATTATGTTATGACTTTATTTGTTGAGGCACAGAACTATTAACTTATTAAGTAATGTCATTGTGGTTATGGATTTAGAATTAGTTAGTCATGTGCCTTAACATTAAAGTCATAACATAATGGTACATTGGCATCTGGGCTGATGTATTTGATTTGATGTGATGGGAATGAAACACAACTCTCAGAATGTTCCATCTCTTCATGGAGTCGAGCTGAATGTTCTCATAGATGAGATGTTGGGAGTCATCTGCACTAGTAAGAGGATTTTAATGGAAAAAATTATTTTAATACATACTGTAAATTACCTTGCATTATCTTAATAAAATGCCACATCTTTTCCTCAGATTCTTCTCTGGCTCTTCATGATGGTCTGGTGCGGTTGTCTGGAGAGAGACAGTGTGAGGGGGAGGGGGGCGTTTTCATCCATCAGGTCTGGAGGAGAGTTCTGCTGGACTCCTGGAGTCTCACTGAATCCTCTTCACCAGCACCAGAGTCGAGTGCAGAGGGAATGAGATTCACCTGTGGGACTGTCCTGTCTCCCTGAAAAACCACACTGACTGCTCCCACGAAGTGCACGCTGGACTCAACGGTGCAGGTCACAGCAAACACTGAGGAGTATTAATTATTTATCCATTTTAGAATGTATAATATTGATATATTCAGAACATTCATGCTCTTGAATGTGTTTGTGTCTGTTTTTACAGATTTGTCTGTGTTCACTACTCCTGCCACAGCAACATCTGTCTCTCCTCCACAAACTCCTTCTGCAGCGTCTCTCTCCGTCCCCCCAGAGCTTGTGACTGTACTGGTAGTTGTGCTCTTACTGCTCTTAGTGCCACTGCTTATACTGATTCAGCAGAACAGAGTGATGAGGAGAGGTAGGAGAGATCCAGAGACTGTCATATTGTGTCTTATTCAGTGTGTGATCAGTCATGTGTTGTGAACTGACAGCAGGTTTGTCTGTCTACACTCACAGCTCTCTCTAAGAAGAGACACAGGATGACATCTGAGGCCGTTTATGAGGAGATTCAGCACAGACACAATCACTTCACTCAGAGGGGTGAGACATGAGCCATCAATCTCATTTAATATCATTAATAAGAGAGTCTGTCAGACAGTTGATGTTCATCTATTATTAGTCCAGTTAATCCTCCTGCTTCAAACCACAGAATTCCTGACAGAAAACCACAGAGCTGCAGCTGCATGTTTATGTGTGTGTGTGTGTGTGTGTGTGTGTCAGTGAGTGTCTCTTTCTGTGAGTATTTTTAGATTGTCATAAGGAGGTGTTCATATATTTTTAAGTGTAGGTGCAGGTGTGTGTGTGTGTGTGTGTGTGTGTGTGTGTGTGTGTCTATTTCTGGAAGGCAGTGAGGAATGGGTTCATGTGAGGATAGATTTGTGTGTTTACTAACAGGCCCAACAAAAAGGGATTTCTGCCTATAATGCTTTTAAGTGAATAATTAATATTTGTGCTGTTTTGTCTTCTTTATGATGCAAAGGAAATGAGGATTCAATCTGTTTGTAATGATGAACATGTTTCTGTCTGTTCTGCTCTCCTTTAACAGGGAGTCTCATCTCTGAAGAACTGCATTCTGGGTATGAAAATGCTGATGAGTTTCTCTCAGGTTAGAGAGATGAAGTGCATATTTATTCCACATTCCACTCAAATCCTTTTCAAACAATTCACCTAAATAAATAAATAAATTCTGTTACGTATTTGATCAATGACTCAATATTATTCAAATACTGCTGTTTACTTATATATTAACAGTTTGCTTTCCTCTTTTTAGCAAAAGAGTTCAAGACTGCATATTATGATGATGTCACCAATGGCAGTGGCCTAAAAGGTCAGTGACCTTTTTAATTGATCACATAATTAATTTCCAAATGTTTAATAAATTCTCAATCTCACCTGCAGCAACAACATATTTTGGTTTTGTATCCAAACATATTCTGTGTTGATGCAGAAGAGATGGTGAAGGAAATCTGTTATTCTACAATGGCATATAACCTAATTTTAAATTAAAAGATAGATATTTCAGTTTTGTTCTGAATGTGATGAATGTGTGAATTTGTAGAAGACACACCTGAGAGCTATGATGATGCCATTACAAGTGGACAGAACTCTGATTTAAAAAAAGGTGTTTTACTTTTTTATCAATTAAAAAATATATATTCCTTTAAAATCAAGATTGTTGGAGACAATATTTTAAAATACTGTTTTAATGTTTTTTTGGCTTATATTTAATTTTGAATCATATTGTGAATCATATTGTTTTTCGTTTGAATGTGTAGTGAACACACCAGAGAATTATGATGATGCCATCATCATTAGACCAAGCTCTCAAGGTGTAACAGGTGAGATGCACAGAACCCCTTTTTTTATCACCCTTTGTATGTTTACATGAGTATTGTAATGTACTGGAGAAAGCTGACTAAGACAGGGCCAGAAAACACACAGGAAACACGTAACAAGTATCAGATATGTGTTCTGTGTAATCAATTCACTTAAGGGAAAAGGGATCCTTTAAATTAAATAAAGTGTTTTATAAACTGATATGACATGTTATTATGTCATTCTTGATCAGAGGGAGTTCAGGAGGAGTATGATGATGTGACGAGTGTCAGTGAAGATGTGAGAAACCTGTTGGGTAAGTTACTTTTTTTTAACACCTTTATTTTACCTTAGTTTATATTGTCCAGATGTTTTACATTTTTAAAATATTCACCCAATAACAACATTTGACCTGATTTAAGATTTCGTAATTATTAACAGATTATGATGATGTGGAGGAGGAGTCAAACAAAGAAGAGGGCAATTCAGGCTCAATGATCACACCCACTGCCTTGGTTTAACACATTTAAACAAAGTTTAGGTGATATTGTTAATAGGTGATATATTAAAAATCTCAGGTTTCTCTATTTTCCCCTTTTTTGTATTAAAAATGTATGCCTTTGTGAGATTTGTATAGTTTTTCTGGCATTGTTAATATCAATAAAAACTTTTAAGACAATTTTGTTTGTGTGTGTATTTCAATACGACATTACCCTGAAGACAAACTTAAGATCTTACCTTGTAAAGCACAACCACAGTGATAGTGGTTGAAGACATCCTAAAAATACAAAGTGACCATCAGTGATTTAACAG
>NW_026127449.1:0-22706 GCF_022985175.1 Labeo rohita
TGATGCATTAAATGTTGTTGTCATGGCAACGTGTCAAACTTTAACATTTGTTTCCTGTGTTTTTGGGGCACTTAATAAGCTTAGATTTTCATGAAACTCAACACACACATCAGTATTAATAATAGTTAGACACTGGCAAAGGCTCATCAATGGGCATGGACGAGGTGCTCTATAGCGCCACCTTTTGTCAAAAGTGGGGGGGGGTTAGTTTAAGCTACAGACACCAAACTCAGTATGTATATTGGTCTCATCAAGCCGGACAACTTTCTAATTTACATCCATTATCTGCGACCAACAGGAAGTCTGCTATTTTGATTTGAATGTGGATTTTTGGAAAAATCAGGCTATAAATAAATTAATACTCCTCCAAGCAGGAATAAGTAGTTCACACCAAACTTTGTCAACATGATGCCAACATACTGAAGATGTTATATTGCGAGCGGATTTGGGATATCTTGAACGGTTGATTTATGGTGATTTATTAAATTAGCAGTAAAAACATAACCGTAATTTTAAAATGGACAATCCAAGCACTTCAAAACTTTTTACATACATAGAACTAGTCATTCTCAGAAATAAATGCTTAGATCCATCAATATAAAATAATCTACTAAAAATAGAAAATTAAAAAAACTATTCAACATCTGCTTTCACTCTAACTCTCTCACTCTAACTCTGTGTCGGGGGATGGGCTTAAGTCTGTGTATGTGTGTGTGTAAGTGTGACTGAGGTAGTTGAGTGGCTGTGTGTGTGACAGAGAGAGAGAGAGAGAGTGCATTTGAAATGCATTATCCTAACTCATCTTTTTTACATATGAAAAACAAGTCATTCTTAGGAAATATGTTTATCATGTTTTCAGAGACCGCAGAAACATTTAAAATATCACACCTGTAATCTAGCAGATGAAGACTGTAATACCAAGGATGAACACTAGATGACCTCATAGGATAAGGAATCTTTTTCAGCTCATTCTCAGTGTACCAGAATGACTTACAAGCACTTTGCTTTTAACCCTTTCATTGCTGTGACCCTTCAGTCCAAACTGGTACAGGGTTACTGTCAATGCATGTGCCCGCTGGGCACCGTTTTTCTGATGGCACCAGGGTTGCGGTTGCGCTGGTGGCGAGGGCCCGTCATCGCTGCTTGCAGCTATATTATTAAATTTAAATTTATTCTTAATCCAAGCATGTGACATTTAATTTATAGCAGACAACTATGCAACAGGCCATATGAGCAGTGCATTCCTGGGTTCATATGATCACACTGTAAATAAATAAAATCCATGAGTTTTATCACTGAGGTGCCACATACATACATTTTTACATAGGTTCCTACTGTCCAAATAGGGCTTCTCTCACAGAGTTCACTTGGTGATACATAAATGTGATTACAAAAGGTACCAGTCAATTTTTGTGCAACCACTTAATGTTCCTCCCATGGACTATTGCAGAGAAATTAAGACTTGTAATTTTAATTATAACTTGTGAGTTATTCATTTATTATTATTATTTTAATAATTGTGTTGTTAATGTTGTATCATTCAATATCTGTTGTACAGATTGTTTAAGAACAAAATAAAAGAAATGCTGATTGAAAATAATCAGTTTACGGGTCCAATATTACAATAAAATAAGTTTATTTATGACTTCTTTGTTTTTATACAATTACAAATTACAAACAAATCCAGTGAATTAAATGCATGTATAAAACACAGGAACGTTTCACAACAAAAAAGTTCAGCAAGATGTATCATTAAACTGCTGTAGTCTTAACTAGTGGATATCATCATTCCTAGAGGTTTTTAAGTTTTTTATTTTTTTATTTTTTATTTTTATTTCAGACATGAGTCAACAAATTTGAACAGGCTCCCTTTAAACCAAGCCCAAGGTCATAGGTTGCTTTGCCAAATATCTTCTCAAAACCGGTCTCTCAAAGTCTCCAGAAATGTTTGTAAGGTCTTCCTGCAATTGAAATTTTAAAAATTGAAAATTTTGTTTCAATTTACACTGACAGTCATGATAAAAGAAAGAAAGGAAAAAAAAAAAAAGAATTTTACTTAAAGGCTTTAGTTTGGGATATTGAATCATGAACATCCTCATTTTCATATATTTTCTGGACCACTTTCTTTTGTGCAGGAAACTTCCATGCAAGGAACACTACATCACTGACCATCTCACTGCACAGCATCTGAAATATAGCAATGTAAACAAACAGAATTACTAGCAAAATCATATGATTAAAGATAAAAATCACTTACAACTCCCTCAAAATTGACAATTTCTTAAAGACATGTAATACATCTTTAAACCCTGCCACTCCTAGAGCCTACTATACTCTGGCCTCAGCTACAACCACAATGATTGAGGGCAGATCAGAGTAGATGTTTAAGGGAGAGCTAATGAAGTCCATAGGCTGGAATTATGCAAACAAACCTAACAGGTAATTGGTAACAGGAAGTGAGACTGGAGTTTCTGACACTGAATATGGGCACTTCAAAAAAAAAAAAAAAAACAAGATTCTCAACTAAAACTAGATGAACTTACAAAGAAAGTCCAGAGATTCCCTTTCTCCAAGTATGGACCAGTGACGACTTATGCTTTTTCCAAGAAGTTTTTCTGCAAAGAGAAGAAAAGTTACATGAAAGAGTCAATGACAGGCCTGTAGTCATACAGAAATACTTTGACGTGAGTAGCACATAGTACATGACAAATAACAGTAACATGAACCTATCCAGTACTCCTGCCCTGAGAGCAGTGCATAGTTTAGTAAAAAATAACAATAATACGAACCTATTGAGTACTCCTGCCCCGAGAGCAGCGCATAATTCACTTTAGTACTGTTATTTTACTCCTGCCCCCAGAGCAGCGCATAGTTTCGTAAAAATAACAGTAATACGAACCTATTGAATACTCCTGCCCTGAGAGCAGTGCATAATTCACTTTAGTACTGTTATTTTACTCCTGGCCTGAGAGCAGCGCATAGTTTAGTAAAAATAATAGTAATATGAACCTATTGAATACTCCTGCCCTGAGAGCAGTGAATAATTCACTTTAGTACTGTTATTTTACTCCTGCCCCGAGAGCAGCGCATAGTTTAGTACAAATAATAGTAATAGGAACCTATTGAATACTCCTGCCCTGAAAGCAGTGCATTATTCACTTTAGTACTGTTATTTTACTCCTGGCCCGAGAGCAGCCCATAGTTTAGTAAAAATAACAGTAATACTAACCTGTTGAATACTCCTGCCCTGAGAGCAGTGCTTAATTCAGTTTAGTACTGTTATTTTTACTCCTGCCCTGAGAGCAGCGCTAATGTTAATGCTAGCGCTAACTGACTAATCAAATGTCACGGAGATTTGAACAAGTTCTGTTGTCGCTCATATCGGTATCACAGACAGCGCGGTAGCACTGGAAAACCATGTTTTACTCAATCTACCCCATAAGCAGCTTTGGTGCGATCGACTGATAAAGAAGTTGAATGAAAATGCATATGATATGATACGTAGTCGATGATTACTTGTTCTGTGCGTCTTTGCCGGCTAATTATCTCAGTAAACGTTAGAGTTATGTTGATTTATTATTATTTTTTAAATAAAATACATGGCAAATTCACTTACCTTGCAGCAAATGCCTCCCACGAAGCATTAATAACGTTTCTGTCTGAAGTATTCCCTCCACACGTCCAAATTTCCTGACCCCGCCTCTGCTTCAATTTCATTGGTTGAATCTGTAAACCAATCATTTTCCTTTCTGCCCTCAGAACATCTTTGGATAAGTGAAACTCTAATCTGCTTAATCACACCAGCAATAAATGTCACCAACTTCCTTACATTCACCTGCATCATCTTTCCCTGACTTTCCTGTATTTGTTTACCTTCATCCTCCACTATACTCCCACTCCTACTGCCTGTATCCTGGTTACGTACCATCTTCACTGCTTCTGCATATGATATTTTCTGCCCCATTCTCACTTTCTGTACTGTACTGCCTCTTTCATCACTTTGCATCCTCCATAAGCCACATTATGTTCCCCTCCACAATTACAACATTTAGGCAATACCCCTTCCCCACATTGGACATAATTATGATTACCTCCACACCTGGCACACCTTCTTTTTTCTTTGCACATTGCTGCTACATGTCTAAATCACTGGCAGTTATAGCATCTAAGTGGTTTTGGCACGTAAGGTCTAAAAAAGTAACTCATATATCCAATTGTTACTCTTTTTGGGATAGCATCTCCCTCAGATTGTAACATGACTGACTGACTGTCCACTTTAGTTCCCTCTCTTGTTGTTTGAAGTCTTTGCGCATTAAGTATAATACCACCTCTTAAGTTGGACTTCACTTCTTCCATCCCTACACACACCGGAATACCTGTAATCACCCCCATTTTTTCCTCCCCTGATCGAGGCCAACACTTTCCACCTGAAACTGCCCCAATCTATCCAGCTTTAGAGCTTGATCTCTCTGACCCACATCCTTACAAGTAATCAATAAACTTCCATTTCTTAGCATCCTTGCTGACATTATATCTCCAATCGCTTTCTTTAAAGCCACTGTTAATCTGACCGGGTTTACTCCTTCCACTCCACCTTCGCCCCTAAACTTAATAACTACTTTGTATTCTTCAGCTTCTCCTTCTTCTAATGTACACATATCACTTTCCTCTCCACTCAAATCTGAGCTACTACTAACACCCAGCAAGCTAGCTTTCCTTTTCTTTTTCAGATTGCCATTTTTACTCCCTACCTGTTTCCCGATCCCACCTTTCTCCTTATCTCGACCTCTTTTATCTCCTTCTTCCATCTCCAGTCCAGTAACAGTACAGTTGTGCCAACCGCCCCCCCGATGCTTTTTTTGTTGGGAACTCAAAGCTCAAAATTTCGCGCGTAGCCTTCTGCAGTTTGACGAGCGGATGGAGAATTAAACTGTAGTGCTCGTATCGCCCAAATCCACTTCAGTGGGTCTGTGTCGCTCCGAGGGCCTGGTTGGTATAGGCCTCCTTAAATGGCCACCAAACAGGAAATAACCCAACAAGCAGCAGAGGGAGCGGTAACAGAGAGGCAATGGGTGAGGGCTCCCTCTGCTGGCGTGGCGTTACATCGACACACGTTGTTGAATATTTATTGTTAGGCAATACATTCTAATTATAATGAATTATATCAATAAATTATTAGTCCGAAGGAGAGTTTTCGGGAAGGTCTGTTTTACAAGCAAATTACTTAGAATTTACTCATATATTTAAGTTTCATGAATGAGGCCCAATGAATGCAAGCAAATACTGAATGTAAAAAAGGCATTCAACCCTGCAATAAATGTTACAGTTTTTCACATTTGCTAAAACACTAAACTCCATTCTCTAAACCAAATTCTCAATAGCCTAAACCTTTATTTGTCAAATCAATAAATCATTTTTTCAGCAAAACCTTAAACAAGTTTAGGCGGTTTAGACACTGTTTGCAGATCTCATGCACTCTTTTTGCAAAACTCTAAACACATTCTCACTCACTAAGACACAATTTGCTCTGTGATTAACTTGTGATGCAAAACCCTAAACACAAGAAAGCAACAGTTAAGCACAACTAATAATAATTCAAATAATTCAAAACTCTTCACACTTGTTTCTAAATATTTAAAACAAAATGTAAGCCAGTTCAAAGTGCACAGAAGACACTTTGGGGCATCTGTCAATCTGAGAGGTGCAGAAGAGTGTGAATATAATATATATATATATATATATATATAGATAGATAGATAGATAGATAGTTTGTATGGAAGAAATTCACCTCAAAGCTTTCAATGATTTGAAGAGAGCACTATGTCAAGCGCCAGCATTAGGAATTGCCCAATCTGATAGGCCCTTTGTGCTTTATGTTCATGAACACTTAGGCTTTATGACTGCATGTCTAATGCAAGATCATGGGGGCAATTTACGCCCAATTCATTACTATTCTGGCAAACTTGACATAGTCGCTCAAGGTATGGGCCCATGTCTCAGAGCAGTACAAGCAGTTCATCTAGCTCTTCAGGCCTCATCAGGAATGGTGTTAGGACAGACTGTAAATGTAAGATGCTCTCATGCAGTGTCTGCACTAATGTATCAAGCAAAAGTCACTTCTGTCACATCCTCTCGTTGGGGAAATTGGTTAACAACCCTCACAGCCCCGAACATTGTTTTACAGCGTGCACCAGTCACAAACCCATCCTCATGTATGATGTCTGCAATGACTGAAGTTGTCTTAGAGGATGAAGGAGAAATGGCTCATGATTATGTGACATTTACATACACACCTGGAAGTGAAATAACAGAAACTCCCATAGATAATGCAGAATTGGAGTTGTTTATTGATGGTTCAGCTCAAGTTATTGAAGGTAACAGACGAGCAGGTTATGCAGTAACTTCTACCACTGAAGTGGTAGCTTCAGGTCGTCTTCCAGATCATTTTTTTTTTCCTGCAGCTATATCTGATCAAATGTTCATTATTAATCTTTTAGCTCTGGTTTAACAAACCTTCCTTTTCTTAGTTTGAACAGCAGCTACGCTAATTATGTTCCTATTTGTTCTCTGTTTTTGCCATGGGATTGACATCCCATGGTAACTAGGAATTCACAAGCTCCAGTGTGGATCCAGAACACTTAAGAAGAGATGATGCCAACCCCACAGAGGACTTCAGATGATGCCAACCCTGAAAACATACAGCACTACAGAATTCTGCTACTAATTTATAGTGTTCTTTGTCTGTTTGATTACGTCATTAATTGATCTTTACCATATGTACATCAAGCTACTACTACATATATTGTAAAAATGTCAATTTGGTGTAAAGCTGCTTTGCAACGATATGTATCGTGAAAAGCGCTATACAAATAAATTTGAATTGAATTGAAATTTGAATTGAATTTTTCAGCTCAAGCTGCAGAACTAGTAGCCTTAACTAGAGCATGCACGCTAGCATTAGGATCAATTGCAAATATCTACACTGATTCCAGATGTGCTTTTGGGGTAATTCATGATTTTGGTATCATTTGGCAAAGTAGACAGTTTTTAACTTCTGCTGGATCACCCATTAAGCATGCTGGATTAGTGAAAGATCTAATGTTTGCCATGAAACTTCAAAAGAAATTAGCTGTGATCAAAGTGAAAGCACATCTCACAACTAATACTACGGAAGCTAAAGGTAATGCTCTTGCTGATGTAGCTGCTAAACAGGCTTGTTCATATGCAAATGTACAGGTGTGTTCAGGTAGTACAGCACAGAAGACCATTCTGCCTCCTGAATCAATCATTGATCTGTACAAAGACGTTCCTTTATATGAAGCATGAACATGGTTAGACAAAGAAGCCACAGTGGATTCATCTGGTTGCTGGACCAAAGGAGAAAAATATAAAATATATTGCTCAACCAAAATCACTGCAATGCCAGGTTCTCAAATTTGGCTCTGAAAACAAATACACAAAAAAAAATTTGGGTCACAGTGGTCCAGCAACAATGAATCACAGGTTCTCAAATCCCAGATGGGGTGGAACAGATCATACTGAGGAAGATTTTATTAACTAAAATATAAAGGAATTGTGTCCAAATTAATTTTACCATTACATATCATTGCCTCCTACTGACCTATATCAAGATTGCTGGTGCCACAGCACATACCTAAATGTCTTGTCACTGTTGATTGATAGCATTGGCCATCAAGGTATGGAAAATTTTAGACAAGCCCATATTATAATTTTTTAGGGCCCCACTAGCAGAGCTATGAAAATCTCATATTATTTTTTAGCCACTAGCAGGCTATGTCCACTAAGAGGCCCACTAAGAGGCCACGTTAAGGAAAACCATCTGTTTCCCATGATAGTGTTTACCTTAGGGACCCCCCCCCAATAATTTAGGTTGACATGCTTGCGTGAGAAGACCGGTATAAAACGCTGTCCTCAACCAAGTAAAGATCAGTTCTCTATAGACAACTCGGCTTGATTGTCTCAGCAATAAAGTCTATCTTTTGGCATCAAAACCCAAGACTCAAGAGTAATTCTTTGACGGGGAAGAGGGGGAACCACAACAGAATTGGCATCACAAACAGGATTTCGAAAGGACAGCGAGGTGGACCACGGCGAGCCGACTCTGGACGAGCAACACAACAACTTGGCCAAAGGTAAGCAGTTTTGCTTATATAGTTAGGTTGTGTTGTTTTCCAGAGTTTGCTTGTGGTGAGACACTTTACATCCTTCTAAATTCATCGAACTATAATAATTGGAGGAAAGAGTTAAAAGAAATGGAAAAGGGGTTTTGATTCCAAAAGCACTAAATGCATGCATTGATCTGTATTTTCTGTTGAGTTGGACTTGAGGAGAACAGTGAATTCAGATTTTCATATTTAAGTAGAAGTAGATTAAAAGAGTTAAAAGAGAAGTGCTGGTAAGAAAGTCCTACAAGGGTAGGCAAAAGTCCTACAAGGGTAGGCACTGCAAGGGTTGCCTTTCCTTGAGTTAAGGTTATCAAGTGAAGACAGAGTGCAAACTTGTAAGGTTATTTATTAAGTCCTATGGATAACGCTCTGTTGGTGTTAGGAAGTTACAGAGGGCTGCAGGAGTAGGCAAAAATCCTGCAGAGTACTGCTTTTTTACTGTGTTGAGGAAAGTTTCAGTAAAAGAGCGAGTAGAACTGACAGGTCACTCAGGAAGAGTGTAGTCTATTTAAATGTATGTGTGTGGTTGTATGAGCATGATTGATGTGTAACAGACTCTGCATCTTGTGAGTGGTGACTGCGGGCCCTCCTGTGTTTCACAGAGAGAGAGTGTAGTTGTTGCCTCGCTTGAGAGGAGTACATGAGCCCAAAATAAGGGACACAGGGTGAATGTATGAGCCCAAAATAAGGGACAGTGTGAATGTATGAGCCCTGTAAA
Source organism: Labeo rohita (assembly GCF_022985175.1). NCBI lineage: Eukaryota > Metazoa > Chordata > Actinopteri > Cypriniformes > Cyprinidae > Labeo > Labeo rohita. The sequence goes on from NW_026127449.1 coordinate 8,905, forward strand.
TAAAGGGACATGGATAAATGTGTACATGAGCCCCAGATGAATAAAGGGACTGGTATGAATGTGGAATAATACTTGCTTAAAAGTTTAATAATTGACTGAGAACTATTGTGTAAATTTAGCTTAAAGGAAAAGTGGCTGATATTGCTGTTTGGTATTAGTCAAACGTAAACTGTCATTATTATATAAGTTAGTAAAGGAGGCATTGCTATATTACTGATTGTTTGAAAAAATCGGGGGAAAAAACTATTCAAGTTTAAGGGTTGTATTGTAGAAATATGGCTGCAACTCCTGTAGAACTTTTGGGATCGAAATATCCCTTAAGTAAAGAACTTATAGATAAGTTCTCCAAAAAATGGCAGAAAAGAACGAAAAAATTGATGACAAAATGGCCTAAAGAGGGAACATTTGATGTAAGCCTGTGTGAGGAAATGGAAACATTGATAAAAAATTACAAGACTAAAGATATGAGTCAAAAACAGAAAAAAAGAGAAGAAAAAAGAAAAATGGAACAAGAAGTGTTGTCTTTATTCAAAAAAGAAGGAGAAAACTTACTGAAAAATATGAAACAGGCTAGGAAGATTTTAAAGGAGGCAGAGAGAGAAGCAAAAGAGAAAGGAGAAGTGTTTGCTGACCCCCTCCTTATGGGGCCTCTCAAGGTCAATTCCCAATGCTCAAAGGAGTGGTAGAAGTAACAGGAGAGATGCAGATGGAAGGAGATGTGGAGTTAAGAGATGAAAAACGAATGGGGCCAGATGTTAGACCAAAAAGCAGGCAAACTTGGAGTGAAAATAAAAGTCCATACTTAGACTGTTATAAGCAAGTGCAGACAGCTTTGGAGGAATTAAAAACACAATATGAACAAAAACCTCAAAGTAGAAAGAAATCACTTGAACAGACAAAAAGGATTGAAGAGGAAATTGATGTAGAAGCAAGGTTATTCGAAGAAGAATTAAATAGGAGAATTAAGGAAACAGAAAAGTTTGTACAGGAAACAGATAAAGTATTGAGAAGCAGTGGATCATTAGAAGTAAAGTGGAAGAAGGTGTAAAGGAGTCCTCAGTTGATGAAGGAAGGTGGTCACGAGAAGATGAACAAGGACGGCTTAGACCGTTAACAAAACAACTTCCTATTTTAATAAAAGGAGCGCAGGGACAGTACATACCTTGGGCTTCACAGGACTTGGAGGGGCTAGTCACTCGCCTCCCGGACATGCACGAGGGGGCTGGGAAATGGATTAGGGTGTTTGAAGAAGAAACTATGGGCAAACTCCTGGCTGTAGGAGACATCAAAGCACTCTTGGGAAAAATTATAGGGGGAGCAAAGATGGAAGAAATTCTTCAAGCATCTGGCTTAGAGAGAGCTGTGAATTCCCATTACATAGACGGGACTGTATATGATGTATTCCGCCCAGCCGTGTGGCAAGCACTACATGCTGAATACCCGACTAGAGTCGACCCTAAAGCATTGAAGGGCGAACAGTTGGGGGAAACTGAAAACCCTGTCACATATGTGCAGAGACAATTGAAAAGATGGAAGCAAGAGACTGAAGGGAATCCAGAAAGAGACCCTCTAATGGCTACACTGTTCAGAAATGCTATAATAGAAGCCATGCCACAAACCTTTAAGCTTGAGGATGTAGTTGGTCTGAACTCCAAAACACACAAGGAGTTTTGTGATCATGTGGCTCATGCAGTGGAACTGTATAGAAAAAATGAACAAAAGCTCTTAAACCAAGAGAAAGAACTACAAAGAAAGCTTACTCAACTGCAGCTTGAAGAACTGACAGCCAAGCACAAGAAAAAGGTTCAAGCCGTGGTAACGAAAGAAGAATCTAACCAAATGACTGTAATGCCTTCTGTAAATGCTTCTCATCCAGCTGTCCAGCCAACTCTGCCTGCAGCAACTCCTCCAAATGCAAACCAGGCCCCTTCCCCCATTGTCAGTGTTTATGCTCAGCAGCAGGGGCCCCCCCGAGTGGAGAAGGAAACCACAGCCATGGGGACAGAGAGGAGGAAGCAGAATGATTAATTTCCCTCCAGGAGTCTGCTGTGGATGCGGGCAGCCAGGCCACTACCGGAGAAATTGTCCGACTAATCCATGGCCACAAGCACCTGGAGCTGGAAGGGGGGTGGGTTGGCAGGCATCTTTCCATAGTCAAGTCAAGTCAAGTCACCTTTATTTATATACCGCCTTTAACAATACAGAATTGTGACAAGGCGGCTGTACAGTATTAAATAGGAAACAGTACATCAACAATGCCAAAGGCAACATTAAACACTCACTTTATAGGTAAAGGTAGTTAATCAAAAACAATAAAATAAAATGCAATATTGTGTTAAGAGAAAGTGTCCCCAACTAAGCAAGCCAGAGGCGACAGCGGCAAGGAACCAAAACTCCATCGGTGACAAATGGAGAAAAAAACCTTGGGAGAAGCCAGGCTCAGTCGGGGGGGCCAGTTCTCCTCTGGCCAAAGTTCCCGTGGTCTTGTGCCGACAGCCATCTAGGTGATGTGGTCTTCACTGTGGATCCGTCTCTGGGGCTCATCTAGTTGATGTGGACTCCGCTGACATTCAGGGCTGTAGAGGTCATCTCTAGGTGCTGATCCACCATCTGGGCTGGGTTCGGACTGGATCCGGGGGACTGCAGTGACCATCTGATCTGGATACGGACTGGATCTGGTGGTTAATGTGACCTCGGAATAAGAGAGAAACAGACTAATATTAGCGTAGATGCCATTCTTCTGACGATGCACTGAGTACATCGGGTGTTATGGGAAGTGTTCCCGGTTCCGGTTGACCTAATTAGTGCAGCCTAATAATCCTTTAACGGATTTGAATTATAAGAATGTGGATTTGTTATGTGTAAGCAAGGTTAAAGAGATGGGTCTTTAATCTAGATTTAAACTGACAGAGTGTGTCTGCGTCCCGAACATTGTAGGGTAGATTGTTCCAGAGTTTGGGCGCTAGATAAGAAAATGATCTCCCGCCCGCGGTTGATTTTGATATTCTCGGTATTATCAAATTGCCAGAGTTTTGAGAACGCAGCGGACGTGAGGGACTATAATGTGATAGGAGCTCGCTCAGGTACTGAGGAGCTAAACCATTCAGGGCTTTGTAAGTAATTAGCAAGATTTTAAAATCTATACGATGTTTAATAGGGAGCCAGTGCAGTGTAGACAGAACCGGGCTAATATGATCATACTTTTTGGTTCTAGTAAGAACTCTAGCTGCTGCATTTTGGACCAGCTGGAGTTTGTTTATTAAGCGAGCAGAACAACCACCCAATAAAGCATTACAATAATCTAACCGTGAGGTCATAAATGCATGAATTAATGTTTCAGCATTTGACATTGATAGCATAGGTCGTAGTTTAGATATATTTTTGAGATGGAAAATTGCAGTTTTGCAAATACTAGAGATGTGGTTTTCAAAGGAAAGATTACCATCAAATAGCACACCTAGGTTCCTAACTGATGACGAAGAATTGACAGAACAGCCATCAAGTATTCGACAGTGTTGTAGGTTATTACACGCTGAGGTTTTAGGCCCAATAATTAACACCTCTGTTTTTTCAGAATTTAGCAGTAAGAAATTACTTGTCATCCAATTTTTTAACTCAACTACACAATCCATTAGTTTTTCAAATTGGTACGTTTCGCCGGGCCGCGAAGAAATATAGAGCTGTGTGAACCATAGCCCTGTGAACCACTGGGGAAGCCCAAATCAAGAATGCTAGGGATGCCCAGAGAATCCTAGGGGGGGAGAGGCAGCTTCCAATTTTAACAACCAATGCAACCCAAGAACCTGTATTAGATATTGAAATAGAAGGGAAAACAATACCAGTAATGCTTGACACGGGAGCCATGTATACTTGTTTAAAGTCAAATTATGCCTCACACCTACCCATGTCTGGGAAATTTGTAAAAACAGTAGGATTCTCGGGACAAACACAGCTAATTCCCATGTCAAGCTCCAATCTGCCTAAAAACGAAAACCAAAAGTGTGACCATGCCTATCCTGATATCAAATCAGACTCCTATTAATTTGCTAGGAAGAGATGCATTATGCAAATTGGGTTTAAAAATTTGGTGTTCTACAGATGGAGTGTATGTGGACATGATAGGAACTCAACTGATGATCTCTGAGCCAAAAGCAAATGTGTACTGGATAGGACAGATAGAGAATGATGTGAGGAAGACAATTGATAAGTGGGGTAGATTCATTGAAGCACAAATTCCTGAATCACAGATGCCCAAGTCAGAATTTCACTGTACAATGAAATATGACCCCATGAGAAATGCAGACGTAGAAAAGGAATGGCTGGAAGGGACTAAAGAACAGGAAATTGAAATTATCTCCCAATACATCATAATAGGTAAGCAAGGAGCAGCCATGAAAATTGCTGAAAATGAGTTCATAAACAAATGGTTCGATGTAGATGATTCTGTGCCACATATATCTTTATATGTAGGGAAAAATTGGGAAGCAAAGGATCTAGGACCAATGATGAAAAAAGCTGCACAATGTAAGTGGGAGACTACAATAAATCCATTGATTTTCCATTCCGCTGACAAAAATTACATAAAAATCTTGTGTGGTACATCCTTGCTAGGTACGCCTCAGGAGATAGTCATTAATCAGAAACAACAAGTACAAATGATGTCAGCACCAGGGCTAGAAAGTACCACTGCTAAACTTTTACAGGAAGTTGAACATCAAGTACCAGCTGAACTATGGTCGCAGCATGAGACAGATGTAGGGTTAGTGAAATCAGCCTGCCCAGTACAAGTACAACTTAAGCCAAATGCACGCCTTCCTAGGAAAGGACAATATCCCTTGAGCCAAGAGGCCGAATTAGGTATAAAGGATACAATTGAAGGACTCGTCGCAGCCGGAGTGTTAATAGAAACCAACAGTTATTGCAACACTCCTATCTATCCTATACTTAAAGCAAACAAAACTAAATGGCGTCTTGTACATGATTTAAGAGCAATCAATGACATAGTAGAGGATTGGCCAGCTGATGTTCCTAACCCGCACACGCTGCTGACAAATGTTCCTCCTGATGCCAAGTATTTTACGGTAATTGATCTTTGTTCTGCATTTTTCAGCATTCCAGTGGCAGAAGAAAGTAGATACCTGTTTGCATTTACATATGCGGGCAAACAATATTCATATGCCCGCTTGCCCCAAGGGTACAAACATTCGCCTCATATATTTAATCAGGTTCTCAAAGCTGATTTAGAAGACCTATTGCTAGATAGCACATTGTTACAATATATGGACGACCTTATTTTGTGTTCAACATCACGAGAACAATGTCATAGGGACTCCATCAAAGTGCTTACAAAATTAGCACAAGGAGGTCATAAAGTATCTAAAACCAAACTGCAATATTGTCTGCCGCAGGTTGAATACTTAGGGCGATTAATTTCATATGGCACCAAGGCCATAGCCCCAGCTCATTTAGAAGGCATAAGTAAAGCACCATTGCCACAGACAGTAGGCCAGATGATGACCTTTTTAGGGATGACAGGCTTCAGTAGTGATTGGATAGAGGACTATGCTGTAAAAACAGCTCCATTGAGAGACATCATGAAGCAAGCAGGGCTGCAAAACACAAAAGCCCCATTAGTATGGCATACAGATGCCTTAATGGCATTTGAGTCCATTAAGAAAGAGTTACAAAAGGCACCTGCATTAAGTACACCTGACTATACTAAGCCCTTCCACCTGTACGTGGCTAATAGGGCTGACGGGTATGCATCAGCTGTATTAATGCAGGAAACCTGCAGTGGTAGGAAAAAACAGCCAATAGCCTACTATAGTACTAAACTAGACAATGTAGCGCAAGGATACCCACCCTGTTATCAACAAGGTCTTGCAGCTGTACATCAGGCATATGAAAAAGCAGCAAGAATAACTATGGGATACCCAGTTATCATTTACACGCATCATAAAACGGCAGAGTTAATTGAGCAAGGAAAATTTGTTTTGACTCCAGCCCGTGTTCTAGCGTATACTTTGCTACTTACATATCCTGACATTACTATTAAGAGATGTAATACTGTTAATCCAGCCGAATTAATTCCATTGGAGCATGAAGGTAAACCACATGATTGTGTAGCCAATTCCTTAGCGTTCACAAGGTTACGTCCTGACCTTGAGTCTATCCCAATTCCTGAAGCAGAAATTTCTTACTTTGTAGATGGATCCAGTTTTAGAGATCATTTGGGAATTCATACGGGATATGCAATAGTAAGAAAAGATGGAGATAATTTTGTGCCTGTAATATCTCAACACTGCACACAACCATGCTCTGCTCAATTAGCAGAATTAAAAGCCCTTACAACTGCATGTCAATTAGCAGAAGGACAAACAGCAAACATCTTTACAGATTCTGCATATGCTCATGGCGTGTGTCATCTTTTTGGAGCAGTATGGAAACAGAGAGGTTTTAAAAAGAGTGATGGAACCCCCATACAGCATGCTGAGCAAATAAGTCAACTAATTTCTGCTATGATGTTACCAAAATGAGTAGCAATCATCAAATGTCAAGCACACAAAAAAGGAAATGACTTTGTCATTAAAGGTAACAACATAGCAGACTCTATGCCAAAAGCCAAAAAGGCCTCTGGGTGTCAGATAGCTATAATAGCTCCAGAAGTAATTATAGAACCACACCCAAGCTTAGATGACATTATTCGAATTCAACAGCAGGCAGGCCCATACGAGCAATCTATGTGGCATCAAAGAGGAGCAACAAAAGATTCTCAAAACATTTGGCGTTCACATGAAGGCCATATTGTGGCACCCACCTCACTTTTGAACATCCTTATCCTAGATGCTCATGGGTTTGACCATTGTGCAAAGGGGGAGGTAGTAAGGAAAATTAAACAACAAGGTTATTGGTCACCATACTTGTATGCAATGGTATCAGAATTTTTGTCTTCCTGTGAAATTTGTGTCAAGTATAATGTCTGAAAAGGGATAACAACGCCAATAGGGCATATACCCGTGCCAGAAGGTCCTTTCAAACACTTGGTGATGGATTATGTGGATATGATAAAACGAGTGCAAGGCAAAAGATACATGCTTGTTGTTGTTGACAGATTTAGCCGTTGGGTAGAAGCAGTACCATCAGCAGATGAAGGGGCAGGAACAGTAATAAAATTTTTGACAAGAGAAGTGTTTCCCAGATTTGGAATCCCATCAGAAATAAGTTCAGACAATGGATCAGCGTTTATCCAAAAAACTTTGAAACAAGTGTTACAACACTTAAGAATAAAACAAAGACTAGGTTGCATTTATCATTCACAATCGCAAGGTCTCGTTGAGAAATTAAACGGGATTCTCAAGTCCAAAATCAACAAAATATGTGCAAGTACTAAACTTAATTGGGTCGATGCTTTGCCTCTCGCACTAATGAGCTACCACATGCAAACTAACAGAATTACGCATCTAACACCGCATGAAATGCTTACTGGTCGACCAATGCCTGTACCAGGCAGCAGAGGCCCGTACAAAGGACCCCCATTAGAACAATTGCAAATGGAATTAAGATTGTACATGAAAAAACTAACTGCTATCCATAAAGCTATTTGTGTGCAGGAAAAGAAAAAGGAGCCGTGTGAGGAGAAAGAGACCACCTGTCCAATTACCCTGGGAAATCTAGTCTATCTAAGGGTATTCCGAAGAAAATGGAATCAACCAAGAAGGGAAGGACCCTATAAAGTGACAGCCGCAACTCCAACAGCAGTCCAAGTGGAAGGAAGCAACACCTGGTACCATCTGAACCACTGCACAAGAGTTCCTAAACCTAAGGTCAGAGAAAGCAGACACGAAACAACCGAGCAAGAGAATCCGACGGTTAAGGACAAAGAAGGGCAAAATGGGGCAAAAGAAATTGAACAGACTAATGAAAATAATGACTCTGACCACATGTCTGATCATCCTATGCTCGTCACAACTTCAAACCACATCCAACACCACTACTCCAAACCCCACAACTCAGACTCTCAACCACACTTCCCTTCCATCAACTTTCCAACCCTCCACGAGACCCGGTAACAACTCAATTTCAAATACAGGAGAACCAGGATGGTATGGAAAACAACGTAGAAACAGCGAAGAGAATTACAGCATGTATGAGAGTGATGCTAAACTGGATGTTTTATGGGAAACTGCACAAAGCAACTTTTACAACAATGGAACTAAAGAAAAAAGATTGCCTAGTCTGTTCTAAAACACCAATGAGCCAAGTGATAGTAGTCTCTAATCCATTCAATTATGAACATTGTGCTGTATTCAACAGAAACTTTTGTCATTTAGGAAGAGACTTCAGACCTTATTGTCCAGCTGAGTGTCTAGGCTCCCTAAGCAATGCTAAACAAAAACCATTCCACAAGCATATACCTCGATTGAGAGCTAAATGTAGAAGCTTAGATATAACTGAAGATTTGAAAATACAAGTTAATCAAGTAGAGATTCCACTATGGTACACCATAGACTACAGCAAAGAATATGAGTGCTTTGTTAAACCCACAGGGGTTGTAAATGTGGGGCAATTCAAAGGGAAATGCAGTGTCGTTTGGAATTTAGATACAACGATATTTCGAAATGTTGATGATTCTAAAGATTTTCCACCCCTTCGGGCATCAGGAATGAGGAAAGGTTGCAAATATGGCCAGCTAAAACCTGTAAAAATCAAACTATAGCCTTACCTAATGCAGACATATATAAGGACCAAACTATAGCATTAGCCGATTTCTTTTGGATTTGTGGAAAAAGAAAACTTTTATCTGCCTTACCCCTAGGATGGAGAGGAAAATGCACTAGAGTACGATTAATGCAAGAAATCCATATAATAGAATGGGATTCGAAATCCTCATTGGGGAGAAATGAAACAATTAATCACAGAGTTAAGAGAAATTATATACCAGATCCTAAAGTATATATAGATTCAATAGGTCAACCCAGAGGTATACCAAATCAATTCAAGGCACGAGATGAAGTCAAATCAGGTCTTAAATCAATATTCATTTGGATTTTACAAAATAAAAATACAGAATGGATAAATTACATATACTACAATCAACAAAGGTTCATTAATTATACCAGATATATTGCATTAGATGCAACCAGTAAAATGACATGGCAAAATAGATTAGCCCTTAATTGGATGCTAGCTGACAAAGGAGGGGTATGTGTCTTATTCGGAGACCAATGTTGTACCTATATCCCCAATAATACAGCACCAGAAGGAACATTTACAAAAGCCATGGCCAAACTTAAAGAATTACAAGTAGAAATGGCAACTAACGCTGGAAGAGACGAAAAAACATGGGATTGGTTTAATTTAAAATTAGGATCATGGGGAGCATGGCTAGCAAAATTAGGAATACTCTTGGGAGTGACAATCGGCATAGGAGGATTACTATTTTGCTGTATACTACCATTATTAAAATCTCTAGTTATCAAGGCCACAGTTAAACAAATGGACATGTCAAGGCATCAAGATGATGAAAAAAAAGAATCTGACTCAACATGAATGTTATCAGGACTTGCTTTACAAACCTGCTTTGCACTTACATCTGGCAGATGAGATTTCAACTTCTTCTGACGATGAATAAGATAAATCTATCTGTAATCTACATTTTATTACATGTGTTTTATTTCAATATCAGATGATATGTATCTTAGTTTGATTTCTCTTTGGTTAGTATTATTCTTATGTACTCTTATTTTCATTGTTCTATATGTATTCTACATAACTGTGATAACCACAGGCAAGGCCGAACCAACTGCACGCACATGCTTCAACAATCTTTGTTAAATGGAAAGGTATTTTAAGGTGTCAGGGTCTTTTACTCCCTTCTAGCCAAAAGATAAGAGGGGAGTTGTTTGGCCCTAACATCTTCCGGAATGCCGTGGCATGATTTCGTTAATTGATAATGAAACATAGTGACTTTATTTTTGTCATTGAGTAGTAATTACTGAGAGGCTGGATCTTGACACAGCACTCCGGAGAAGGTGAGACGTAAACGTCTCAAAGGGGGAATATGAGGAAGCTATATGTTGCTGGGCAAGCACATCCTGTGTGTTGTTGTAGGGGCCATAAGTATGGAAAATAGACAAGCCCATATGGTTATTTTTTAGGGCCCCACTAGCAGAGCTATGTCTCATATTATTTTAGGGGCCCACTAAGAGGCCACGTTAAGGAAAACCATCTGTTTCCCATGATAGTGTTTACCTTTCACTGTCCTTACAGGCCACATGCATCGGGGCAAGTCGAACATGCAAACAGATCAATCAAAACCAAGCTAAGCAAAATGCATCAGGAAGGAGTATTATGGGTCGAAGTGCTGCCAGCGGTACTGTGTAGTATGAGAGCATCACCTAACAGATCAGTAGGTCTAAGCCCTCATGAGATTATTACAGGACGCCCAATGCAGATGCCAGGTGTGATTGATCTTAGAAATGCTGATGTGCACATTGCCTCAGATGCCCTGATCACTTACTGTGAAAACCTTACAAAGGCAGTATAGAGTTCCAGAGAAAGAGTTGAGTCGTGTTGGCAGAATCCACCAGAAGGTGGACACACAATCATCCCAGGTCAGTGGGTTATGATAAAGTCATTCAGAAACAAACCATTAGAGTCTAAGTGGCACGGACCACATCAAGTCATGTTGATTATGGCAGCTGCAGTCTTGTGTGAGGGAAGGAAAACCTGGACTCATGCGTCACACTGTAAAGTTGTTCCCCCACCTACAGGGATAGGATAGGACACACAGACACACAGCCCAGGGAAGAACCGAATGCAACAGGCTTTGGGGGCCAACCCTGAGGTGAAGACTTCCTCAAAGGCCTTCCCCATCCACTAGTCCATCCTTACCTCACTGTTCTTTAGGTGTCAGAGGAATTAAGAACTAGGGAAAGGAGGAACAACAAGACTAGACTCAGACTGAACAACTCTATTTTTTGCTGTCTTTTACAACAAATGCTGCTCTGTCGTCTTTTGTTTTCTTTTTTACTCTGTGCAGATACCACTTGATGCCTGTCCCGAGACCCATACACATCGACCCCCTCACCTGTGTATGAAGCTACAAACTTTAACGGACAACTAGACCCACTGTCGAGCCAACTGTCACGGAAGACAGAACATAAAAAAAAAAAACTACAACGCAGAGAATCACATGAAAGAACCTTAGTCATCCATCAACATGATCAAGATTGTCATTCTAGTAATCATCATGAACATCGCACAAGCTATAGACTCCAGAAACAACATATTCTTAGAACTGATGAATATGTCGAGAAATGCCTTGTTTGCTGAAAAGAACGTTTGCATGCCACACCCACCTTCAGTAAAAGCAGGGATCCCATGGGTGGCACACCCCATCTCCCACTGTGACACATGCACCTTATTCGGAGTTCAAACGAGTGGAATATTCAACAGAAGTACATGCCACCACATCACATCTCCTCCAGCTTCTCCGTGTTGCGTTCCTGGATTACCATCCTGCAACCTAACTTCAGCTACTCCCATTATGACAGATCTACTCTTGCCAATGACTTTTCCTTGGTGCATGGAAAACTCCATCAGCAGGAAAAGAGGAAAAGGACTTAGAAGTTTGTCTCCACAGGACATCATCTCTCCCAATATTCTTCTCAGTAAATCAGTGGTGTATGATTCTTCCACCGACTGGCACCTTCTGGTTATGTGGAACTTCTGTCTACAACATCCTACCTAGCCAATTCAACGGCAAGTGCACCTTGGTTTATGTTCTACCGGCTATAAGAGAGATTACACACTCCTCCCCAAGCACTCCACATTTACTAAGCTCAGCTACTACCACAAACAAAGAAGATGGCTGCATCCTCGGACTCACTTGTGTACAAACATGGTGGTCAAGAACTCTTGGAGCCTTAATCCCGTTTTATGGTGTCATACAGGCCCTGGATCAAGTCAGAAGCTTATCGAATTCTGTACAGAAACTAGCTAATGATACAGCTTTGGCCCTAGGTAACATCACAAACACTCTCGCTTCGCACAAGATAATGATCTTATAGAACAGAGTGGCCTTGGATTACATTCTTGCAATGCAAAGGGGAGCCTGCACCATTATTGGCCCTGAATGCTGCACCGGGTTAATGGATCCAACAGAGAACTTGAACAAAATCCAACAAGACATTCTTGATCTTTCAGAAAAATTACACCAAATGACTGAAGATAATTCTTCATGGTTCAGAAAACTGTTAGGTAAACCCTGGCTGTGGATCAAGGAAATAGCAATTCTGCTGTTATTTTTCCTACTGGTATACTATCTATGCGTCCACAGTATCAAGTGTTTCATTCAACAAATGACCCACGACCATCATGAGGAAATAACAGTTCCAACCAGAAAAGACTATTACCCGTAAGAACTTCACGGACCTTAGAAGCATGTTTGTTTCTGTGTCAGCATGCTTTCATCACTACAGACAATCAACACACAACTTTTTTTTTAAGTGTCTAAATTTGTATTTTATGAGAGTTTTTTGTAGAACTCTCAAAGGAGCAATTGTTGGATTACAAATTTATAAAAGGTTATGTATATTGTGATTTACATTTTTTACATTCTAAGAGCAGACAGCCCAAGCCCTGAGACAGTAACCTTTTGTCTTTATGCAGTTCCTGAACATCTGGCAGGTTTCCCAAGTTAAGTGTGAAGTCTAAGCTCAAGGTACAACTGTGCCTTTTGTTTAGCACCTTTGCATTTGAATGACACTTGTATGCTAAATAGATCAAGGCTGGGAAAAATCTTTTACTGGGCTGATTTCCTGTACTGCATTTGCATGCTTTGTTTAGATTGATTCCACCTCTATGTACTCCTCCTCCTTCAAACCTATATACTCTGCTGTGCTGAGATTTAGTTAGACTTTTGTTGACTGCAGAGCTACGCAGCGTGTTCTCAATAAAGCATTCTGTTGAAGATACCCAAGAGTCTCCTGGTCTTCGCTTCTGAGTTTCCAACAGATGGTAAAACAATGGTAGACTGTGAGCTTCTCATTCAGTCTGTACACACATTGCTGACACACCTATTGAAACACTATTTAAAAGTGAATTTTGCATGTTAAATCCCCTTAGAACAACAGACTTCTCAAGTTGGTTTTGTATTTTGTAGACTCAGAAGCTTGGGCCAGTTGAAGACTTCTTTACAGATGAGGCTGTTGCTTGGCACTGGTATATTTTATATAACAGGGTTATTATTTTATGTATTTAGAGGGCCATGAACAGCAGAGTTTAGTTTCAGCTAGGGATGCACCATGACTCTTTTGTTAACTAACATTTGCAAATATGTATTTTAGAATCGAGTTCATTTCTCACGAAGAGGAAGATCTTCGACAGGGTGATGCCAGTGAGATGCCTTGAGGAAGAGAAAGCTCTGATTTTAAAAGGAGATGAAACAACACTGGACTGTCCTGATACAAAAGACGTCCAAATTTGAAGAACTGATTAATGAGATCACTTCTAAATGTAAGTTTTTAAGCATTCATTTATTTGTTCTGCAGTAGGGTTGCATGATTATGACAAAATTCATAATTGTCAATTATTCCCTTGAAATTATAATTATGATTATTAATGATTACGATTATCACATTTTGCGTCAAATGATGTTTATGCCATTGTTTGAAGCAACTGCATGCAATATTTTTATATGAAAACATGCTTAAAAGACTCTTATTGCTTTTCTATTTCTATTAATAGTGTTGTCAAAGTACTAAAGTCAGTACTAAAATTAAAAAAAAAATTATGATACC
>NW_026127450.1:0-12708 GCF_022985175.1 Labeo rohita
GAGTAACACTTTGAGATCAGTGAATCCCAAGAGAATCTTTCCTTTCTTTCATCTAAACACCACAAGAAAGCATGAGAAGGGCAATATCCATTAAAGAGTTTACAAAAATGTTTGTGTGCTAGTGGATTTACAATCTGTTTGAAAGGCTGAATGATGTATAAGCATGCATATTACTAGCATACTGGCTGCTGATTAGCACTTATAAAGCACATATTAATATATTAAAAGCTCATATTAATGTCTTATTCTGCATGACCATATTTTAGATCCCTTAATCTATCAAATACCTAAATGAACAACAACCTAACAACTCTCTTAATAACTTTTAATAAGCAGCAAATCAGGAGTTTGTGTTTGTAAAGTAAGAACAACACCATACCACAGTTGAACTTGTTTACTAAGGTTTACAGTTAAACCCTATACATTGTATGAGTGGTTGCAGGCAAATTTAGTCTTCAGATTTAAATGGTCCCTAATCAGACTCTGTGTCTGTACCAAACTGATTGAAGTGAAGTGCGGCATTGAAACATTTGACGATGAGGTCTTGCTTGCTCGGCTAGAGCAAGTTGTGGGCATCGAGGAACTGCATTAGGTTGGTTTCAGTCATATCTTAAAAATAGCAGCTTCTCAATCAGTATTGGACAATATTATTCTATAATATTCTGACTTGTGGGGTCCCCCAGTGCTCTATTTTGGCCCCTTTATTGTTTTCTTTATATATGTATCTTTTAGCCTTTGTTTTTGGAAAGCATCGCTTGTACTATCACTGCTATGCAGACGATACTTAACTTTATTTGCCCCTGAAGCACAAAAATGGTGTTTTTTTCCTCTCTGCCTGTTTTTCCGATGTCAAAGCCTGGATGCCTTTGAATTTTTATATATCTAAATGAAACAGAAATTATTGTGCTTGGCTCTTTGGAAGTCCCAAGCACTTCTCATGTAAATTCTGGTGTTTTATCTTCTTCAGTTAAATCATTTGTAAAAAAAATTGGGTGTCTTCTTCGATAGTGCACTTTAATTTTATAGGCAAATAAATTTAGTTGTCAAATCAAGTTTTATTTATTTTATTATTATTTTTATTTATTTATTTATTTATTTATTTAACTAAGAGCATTGGCTGAAGTAAAGACCTTCCTATCTTTTTAGCACTTGGAAACTGCAATTCATGATTTTATTTCTTCTAGAATTGTTTACTGTAATTCCCTCTATCTGGGAATGAACCGTTTTTCAATATCTAGATTACAAATGGTCCAAAATGCAGCTGGCCATCTTTTAAACTGTGTTCGTAAATACAACATATTACTTCTTTGTAATGTCTTTACATTGGCTCTCAGTATGCTTTAGAATTGATTTTAAAGTGCTTCTGCTTGTTTTTAAATGTTTAAATGGACTCGCTCCATCCTACCTCTCTGACTTGTTGCGTGAATATCATCCTGGAAAAAAAAAAAAAAAAAAAAAACATTGGTCTGCCAACCAGAGTTTGATAACTGTTCCAGGGGTGATGCACTAGGGGTGATCGAGCTTTTATATCATCTTTAAGCTGATAAATCAACCTCTTAAATAAGAAGACATTCATTCATCTAGATGTATTTTGTGTTATATTGCTCAGCCTATTGAATGTTTGGTGGAACCGAGATGTTCATCTGCACACATTTCTCTCTTTCTCTTCTATATGCTGCTGTGACAGATGAAGAAAACAAAGTGTCAGTAATGGAGGGAGATCATGGCAAATTAAACACTGATGTTAGTGAACTACAGAGAGACGCTCTGATACTGTGGATGTTCGGCCACAGAGACAGTCTTATAGCTAAAGCTGATATGGAGAACAATAGGATTTCTACATATGATGGTGATGATGGCAGATTCAAAGACAGACTGAAGCTGGACCGTCAGACTGGATCTCTGAGCATCACAAACATCACAAACACAGACTCTGGACTTTATACACTTAAAATTATCAGCAGCAGAGAGACACATGACAAGCAATTCAGAGTTACTGTCTGTGGTGAGAAGCTCACGCTTGTAAGAATATTATAATAGGATCTTATTTGGATCAGATGCTGTAAAATGCACACAACTTTCCACTAAATTAAATCAATCATCAGTAGTTAAATATGGATTCTGCAAACAATAAATGGCTGATTATATTTTCTAAAAAATATAAAATAAAATTATTCAGGATAAAGTTAGATGCCCTAAATCATTTAAAACAGCCTATATATGTGGGGGAAAAATACTGATATTTAACTTTAAACAGATCAGTCTTTAACCAGGCCCTGATTTGTGCTCTCTTTATATCAGTGCGTTTCAGACTAACTGTAGTTGTAACATCAGCAGTCATTACTGTCTTATCACATGTGTTTTGTTCTGTTTTCTTACAGGTAACGGAGAGACAAACAGAGAAGATGCTGTGGAATCCTCTCTGAAGAAGACACCATTGATTGGGACGTACAGCGGCACTAGTGTTTGACAGTTTAATCTTATTAGGAGCCAAGCGCCAAAGGTGCAAAGACACCTACTGTATCCATTGGTGTTCTTGTTCTTCTTCCGCTCTGGAAGTCAATGACAGCCCATAGAACCACTTGCAGGAAAGTTGTGAAATTTGGCACACTGATAGAGGACAGTCTCAACATTAACCACAGCATGTTTGCTTTTGAACCATAGGGTTTAGTTTTTTTCACTAATTATAAAAGTTTGCAAAACCTACTTTTTCAAACTCATCCTAAACAGTCTGTCTGATTTTCACCAAAACTGGCTCAGATCATCTTCAGACCATGGTGGCTAAAGGTAATGGAAATTGATTAGTCAAACCATTCTCTGATAATGTGTAGAATAATTTTATATGAATATCACACAAAAATGGATGTAAGGCTATATCTCCGCAACATTTTGGCATTGACACCAAACTTGGTGCGTTTTATAACAAGCATGACCTGAGACAGTCTGCAGTGTTTCGGCGCAGTGCCACCTAGATTTCAGGAGATATGAAAATTGATATTTTTGCCTGTAACTTTTAAATAGTTTGCCCAAAAATTACGAGAAGGTCCTGGCTGCAGCCTGCAGAACGGGGTGGAGCTGCATGTGAGGCAGGGCTACATGCGTCGCCCCGCCCACAAATTATATCATTGGTTAATGACAACAACGCCCTCAGCAGGATTTTATTTCCACTCGTTTGTCGCTGTGTTGGTGAGTAGTTGAGCTACAAGTTTTGTCTTATTTGATTAGTTGTAATGTTTGATTACAACATTGCGTTCATTATGTCACTAATGAGCGATTGTATAAGGAGATGTGAAGTAGTTAAAATAAGACTGCCCTCGTGCACCTGGTATTTATCATGTTATGGGGACCAAATGTCCCCACAAGGATAGTAATAACAGTACATTTTGACCTTGTGGGGACATTTGTGAGGTCCCCATGAGGAAACAGGCTTATAAATCATGCAGAATGAGTTTTTTTGGGTTTAGGTGTAGGGTAGGTGTAGGGCGATAGAAAATAGGGTTTGTACAGTATAAAAACCATTACGCCTATGGAATGTCCCCATAAAACATGTAAACACAACATGTGTGTGTGTGTGTGTATGTATTATTACATGTTAAATGTATGTGGTAACAATGGAAGACACAACAGGTGGGCCTCTGCTAATAAAACAGTAACGTTAAACTGCTGTTTTGTATGACCGATAAAATGAAATTCTCAAACTGCATTATCTTCATGTTCTTTGAGTTTATTCCTCTTCATATATTGTTTAGTCCAATGCTTTTGGACTTCCAGCTTTCTTTAACATGAGGTAATCTCTATATTTTATCTCTACATGTACACGTAATTTATTGTGAAAGGTTTTGTTATCAGAACAAAGCAATAGCTGTCATGTAGTTCTTATAAAAATTGCACTTTATCAATTCATAATTCTAAGACAACATTTTCAAAGAAACTTTAAGTGTTGAGTTGGTGACAAAAAAAAAAAAAAAACATTAAATACAAGTAAATGCGTAAATAAAAATAAAAACCCATAAATAATTTAAATTTGCAAATAAACATTAATCGTTGCAATATTCTTAATGCACAAAGATATGACAGGTCGAAAGCAGGAAGTGGATGCTTGCTTAGAAATAATAATGAAATTTTGCCCAAAATAATGAACGAAAACATAATGTATTATCTTTGGTATAGATTAATATTACGTGTAATTAACAAATTCATAATATATTGTTTATTTTTTGTATGTAAGTTAATATCACAAATGATATTCTAAATATATATATATATATATATATATATATATATATATATATATATACATATATATATATATATAGCTTCAGCTGTGCTCTTAACCGCATTTCCTGTTTACAGAGGTGTCTACGTCATTACATGTCATTAGCCAACTGAACCATTTATTAATATCACATGTAGATAATTAACAAATTTATAATATATTGTTTAATATTTTATATGTAACAGATATTTAATATCACGAATGAATCGTAGCTTGAACTATGCTCGTAACCGCATTTCCTGTTTACGGAGTTGACTACGTCATTACATGTCATTAGGCAATGAAAGCATTTGTGCACGTGCAGCCCCGCCCCGTTCTGCAGGCTGCAGCCGGGTATACTTGAAAATTACTGGTCTCTTTAGATTCTGAAGAGCATGCTGAGTCAAACCATACCCAATATTCCCATCTCGGGGAGGTGCCAAGATGGCATCTGAGTAGTCACACTCTGTTGTCTTTATCAAACTTTCGTGCAAAGCTTGATCTTATTTTGACCAACCTTTGATGTTTGGAGTTGCTGATACTAATGTATTTGTATTTTGAAGAGTTTTGTGACGGTTTTGAGCTGGAACGGTGAATTTTTGCCTCTTTTTTGCCTGCTAGAACCTGTGTTGCGGCCTCCTGAGCAAGCGGATTGAAACTTACTTGTGATTGAAACATTCATAAGAAAACCTGAAAGAATGGCGGACAAGCGTGTGCATGACTATGCTAAATCTGCCCCAGTAGAAGATCTAAGCATGGATTGTACACCACTTCTTTGCAAAAGTGCGGCGGCAGACTACCGAGCCCTCAAACACGGCCATCCTGGAGGCAATCGAGAGGCTAGGAAAAAGCAAGATATGTTCATGGAGAAGTTACTGGAAATTGAAAGGTCGGTTGCATCTAATTCGACCCTGATATCTGAACTTGCTATAAAGGTTGATTCAGTTACCGACAAAACAGAGAGAGTTAGTTAAAACTGATGAATTGTGTGTTCAAGTAGCAGCTGTAATTGCTGAAAATAAACAGCTGTGGGGAAAAGTTGACAACCTGGATGCATACAAAAGACGCTGGAATTTGAAAATCTCTGGTGTTCCGGAGGAGGCAGGAGAAAATGTGAAAATGGTCGCAATGGATATTTTTTCTCGAATTTCGCCGGGATTGAGGGATGGTCTTCAGACGTCCATTGATGTTGCACACAGAATCGGTCAGAGAGATGCAGACGCGTTTCCACAGCGGATTATTGTGCAGTTTTTGTCGCATACCCATCGGGATCACATTTGGTTGGACTCAAAAAACTCTGAAGTCCTCAGGCAGAAAGGCATCAAGATCACAGAAGACCTGACACAACGAACGAGAGAGGCATGGAATAAACTGTGGCCGCTAGTAAGTCAAGCCAGGAGAGAAGGAAAACGAACTGGGTTCAAGGGCTCATTTCCATTATTGATGGATAATATTTGAATTATGTTAACGTTTGCCCTTAATCCCGTTTGGGGATTGGACATTGACTCTGATTGTACTCTACAGGTATTACTGTAAATTTTGGCAAAGATAATTTTTGTCTTTTGTTTTCTCATGACTCTTTAGACATCTCTGTAATTTCTACAGTTATTAACTGTATATCACCCAGTATAATACTGCAAATTCCCTTTGCAGTAAATAACTGTAATAACCATTGCATTATGGGAATTTTCTGTGACGTCAGACCCCAGATACAGAGACTTACTGTATTTTTTAAAATTGCTGTATACTACTATATTTGCTGTAATGTTCTCATTGGCGGCATTCTATTGAGGTCGTTTTATTTCCCTCATTTATTATATTTGGATTGACACGATTTGCCCTGCACCGTGTCTACAATGCCACAACAGCTTGGGATGGACTACACTAGATGTGTTGAATCGCTTGTAATGACTGGAAAATTAGTTTTCCTTCATGTCAGACACATTGCGAGCGCTTGAAGTACATCTGTAAGTCTGAAATATACCAGGGCATTACTTTACTGTAAGCATCCACTGTAGATTGTATATTTAATGGGTTCTGTATTGTCTTCTTTTGTCGAGTCGCGCTGCACCGCGCCACACGTCTCCGAGGAAGACGCTGAAGCAGCGGGCAGCGTTGCAGCGTTTGCCCAGGGATGAACCCGCGAGAGAGGAAGAGTTCTGGAGAACATCTGCGCTGTGTCGATGCAATTTACGAGAGATTAAGACCAGCAAGTAAGGTAAAAAATATATATATATATACGTTTGTCTGAGTGTTTGTCAGATTTTTGCACACCAGTTTAACCTAGTAATATTTACCCGTCGACATGACGGTTACAAACGTTACTATAGTAAACTGCGCTGTCGTTTCAAACGGCTTTTGTCAGCTTATTAAATTAAGTTACTGAATTAAAATAATTTTCAGCGAGCAACGCTTATCTTATATTAACATTAGGTTAACTAATGTGAAATTTTGTTCAGGTGTTAGAATAATTTTGGCCAGTAGCCTATTGAGAACAAAAATCCTATGTTAGCTAGGTTAAACAAGTTATATAGCTAACTTTCTAGTTATAGAATTGGTTTGTTATAATTATTAATGGAATTTAAGATTTACTGCATTTTGTTGTGTTTGTGTTTTAAAGGCAACTGCAATGAAGCATCAAGAAAGACGAGCATGCCAACCACTGATAGTTCATGGTAAGAGTACAACTATGGTTTGAGATGTTTGTGTATTCTATGTGGGGTTTGCCTTTTAAAAGTGTGCCAAAATAGCTACAGTTTGCAACTGTAAATGAAATACGGTTTGCTACTGTAAATTGTAATTACAGTAACTTACTGGCTTACTGAAATGTCTAACAGAGTGTTGACTATATCAGGATACAATAATACTTTCTTAACTATCAAATCAAAATCAAATCACCTTTATTTATATACCGACTTTAACAATACAGAATTGTGACAAGGCGGCTGTACAGTATTAAATAGGAAATAGTACATCAACAATGCAAAGGGCAACAGTAAACACTCAATTTTCAGGTAAAGGCAGTTCATCAAATACAATAAAATAAAATACAATATTGTGTGAAGATAAAGTGAAGATAAAGTGTCCCCAACTAAGCAAGCCAGAGGCGACAGCGGCAAGGAACCAAAACTCCATCGGTGATAAATGGAGAAAAAAACCTTGGGAGAAACCAGGCTCAGTCGGGGAGCCAGTTCTCCTCTGGCCAGACAAGGAGGACTCACCAGGTCCCGTGGTCTTGTGCCGACAGCCGTGTAGGTGATGAGGTCTTCACTGGGGATCCGTCTCTGGGGCTCATCTAGTCGATGTGGTCTCCGCTGACATTCAGTGCTGTAGAGGTCATCTCTAGGTGCTGATCCACCGTCTGGGCTGGGTTCAGACTGGATCTGGAGGACTGCAGTGACCCTCTGGTCTGGATACGGACTGGATCTGGTGGTTAATGTGACCTCGGAATATGAAAGAAACAGACTAATATTAGTGTAGATGCCATTCTTCTGACGATGCACTGAGTACATCGAGTGTTATGGGAAGTGTTCCCGGTTCCAGTTGACCTAATTAGTGCAGCCTAACAATCCTTTAACGGATTTGAATTATAGAAGTGTGTTGATGTGTTGTGTAAGCAAGGTTAAAGAGATGGGTCTTTAATCTAGATTTAAACTGACAGAGTGTGTCTGTGTCCCGAACTGTGTTGGGTAGATTGTTCCAAAGTTTGGGTGCTAAATAAGAAAATGATCTGCTGCCCGCGGTTGATTTGGATATTATGGGTATTATCAAATTGCCAGAGTTTTGAGAACGCAGTGGAGGTGAGGGACTATAATGCGATAAGAGCTCACTCAAGAGCCTGCTCAGCTAAACCATTCAGGGCTTTATAAGTAATTAGCAAGATTTTAAAATCTATACAATGTTTAATAGGGAGCCAGTGCAGTGTTGACAGAACTGGGCTAATATGATCATACTTTTTGGTTCTAGTAAGAACTCTAGCTGCTGCAAATAGCAACTATTTGATGCTTATATTTGGAAGGCTGAAAAAGATAGGTTTTGCACTTTTTACAGGCAGATTGTTCTTCTTGTACTTATTCAATGTACTTGAATTTTTCTTGTTTTTCTCTTAATGTTCAGGGGATCATATAATTTTAATGGTAAAATTCTTGAGTCACACTTTGCTCAAGAGGGTAGATGGATAATAGCTATAGTTCAGTCTGGAGAGGCTGTCTTTATTTTATGTAATATATATGGTTTTAGCAACTCAGATTTAAACGGAATTCTTTTTCAAACTTTATCTAATAAATTGGCTTCTTTAAAACTAAAATTTCCTTCAGCAGTAGTTATTGTGGTGGGAGATTTCAATGAGGCCCCTGATCTGTATTTGGATAGATTCCCCCCGAGACTCAATGTTAATAACATTAATTTAGTTATAAGTGATTTTTGTAGTAGCCTTGATTTGCTAGATGCTTATAGACACGTCCATGGAAAGAGCATCTCTTCATTTACATGGTTTAAAGCAGACATGTCACAAAAATCAAGAATAGACCTCTGGCTTATTTCTGACTGGCTAATTTCCTTTATTATTTCTTGTACCATTTCTCCTGCTCCTCTAACGGATCATGCTTGTATCGATCTTGAAATATCCGAAACTCATAATAGTTCTCAGAGACGTCCAGGATATTGGAAACTGAATACTTCTTTTTTTTTTACAAAACTCTCTTTATTGTTCAGGTATTAAAAATATAATTGAAACATTTAAAGTTTATTCAGGCTCTGCTATTGCAAATTGGGAACTTTTTAAGTATGAGTGTCAGAGATTCTCTATACAGTTTGGCAAACAGCTTTCTAAAGCCAAGGAGGCAAGAAGCTCTGCAATCATAAAGGAAATAAATAATATTTTATGTCTGTCCTCTCGTAGTGATCAGGACAAGGAGAAGTTATGTGGAGAAGGCCAAAATCGCTTTTGTTAGATCAAGAGCAAAATGGTTAGAATGTGGAGAAAGGAATTCAGCATATTTTTTTTTATTTAAAAAAACGAAGAGGTGAATTAAAAAGAATTTCAGCCCTTGACATTAATGGTATTCTTATTTCTGATGAGACCAAAATATCACAATTTGTAGCTGACTTTTATCAGCAACCTTATACTTCTTTTCTTTCTGATCATCTAAGTAATTTTTCTCTAAGGTGGAACAGTTCATTCCAAATATAAATGAAGAGAATTATACTGCTTGTGAGGGTGAGATAACTGTGGAAGAGATGGATAGTTTAACTGCAAAAACCCCATTTAATAAAAGTCCAGGCCCTGATGGTCTACCGTTTGAATTTTATCGATCATTCTGGAATGATATAAAATATTTTATTTTAAATGTTTTTAAAGAGTGTTTAGACCGGGGTGAATTATCTGAATCAATGAAGCAAGGCCTAATAACTTTAATACCTAAATCAAATAAAGATTAAAAGTTTTTAGATAATTGGCGCCCTATAACTTTGCTTAATTCTGATTATAAATTATTAGCTGCTTTATATGCAAGGAGGCTTAAACCCTGCTTAGAAGAAGTTATCTCACTCACACAATCTGGCTTTATGAAGGGTCGACACATCAAATAACATTCGTCTTGTTTTAGATCTTTTAGATTACTCTGAGTTGGTTAACGATGATGCACTTATTCTGTTTTTAGATTTCTATAAGGTGTTTGACACAGTAGAGCATGCCTTTATGTATGAAGCCTTAAGACTTTTTGGTTTTGGTCCTAAATTTATGAAAACTGTACAGACCCTGTATAAAGACATCACTAGTAATGTGTCTTTGTCTTCTGGAACTTCTCCACGTTTTGTCATTGGGAGAGGTATTAGGCAAGGATGCCCTATTTCTCCCTTTTTGTTTTTGTTAGTTGCAGAGCTTCTTGAATATTGAGGGCATTCAAACTGTAGATCGCACTATTTTGATTAGTCAACTTGTTTTTTCCTAAAAGACAAAGGACAGGTCCCTATTATTATTAGAAGCTTTAAAACTCTTTTCGCTTGCCTCTGGCCTTTCTGTTAACTCTGAGATTATGACAATTCATCATTCAGATATATCAGATGTATGTGGAATTAAAGTAAAACAAACAGTTAGATATATTGGTATTATAATAAATAAATGTTCATCTGAGAGAATTGAATCAAATTTTTCTAAATGTTTACTTAATGCAAAAACATTTTTTAATTGCTGGTCTCAGAGGAATTTAACTATCCATGGATGTGTTCTACTCTCCAAGGCTGAGGGAATCTCGAGGCTGGTATATTCTGCTCTGTCTTTATACGTCAACCCTAAAATGTGCTCAGATATTGACAGGGCCTTATTTAAGTTTATTTGGAAAAACAGAACTGAATATGTGAAAAGAAAAACTATTATTAGACCTTTTTAGAGGGTGGGCTTAATGTCCTTGACTTTAGTACTCTTAATATGATTTTTAAAATCAATTGGATTAAACATTGCTTGGCCCAGACTAATTCTATATGGTTTTATATCCCCAATCTATTTTTTGAAAAGTGTGGTGGGTTATCTTTTCTACTATCGTGTGACTTCAAATACAGTAAACTTCCCATAAAATTATCAAACTTTCATAAGCAATCATTAGAAGCATGGAAATTAGCCTTTAAACAAAATTTCTCTCCTCATTCATGCATACTATGGAATAACCAATTTGTGTTGTCTAAAAATAAGAGTATATTTAAAAAAAGATTGGTTTGATAAAGGAATTATATTTCTTTCTGACTTATTGAACACTAATGGTGAGATTTATACTTATCAGCAGTTTCTTTCTTTCTCTGGGATTGAATCTTCTTGTAGTGATTATAATTTGGTTGTGAAAAGCATTTCCCCTAAATTGATTTACCTTGTAAAATTACATCTCAGTTATTCAGTTATAATTCAGCTGTCCGACAAATTCCAAATCTTGTTATTGGAGGTATTAATTATGGATTTTAAATGTAATAACTCACACATTAGAAAATGTCTTACTCGAGATGTCAGCTGTTACCCAAAAGCACTCATGAAGTGGAAACAATTCTTCCTTTTACCTTCTACTGAGAAAATATGGTTGGCATCTAATAAATTTTTACTCCCAAATAAGGTAAAGGAAATACATTTTAACTATCTTGTTACTATCCTTGTATCCTTGTCCTTTCATTAACAAGTTTAGAAAAGATGTCTCACCTAAATGTTCTTTTTGTAATTTAGAAAATGAAACACTTATTTCATAATTGTAAATACTCTGAAGATATCTAGGTTGGTTTTTGATACATTTTATAAAATAATTAAAATAGATGAATCTATGACCTTTTTTTTTTTTTTTTTTTTTTTTACTGGATCAGATGTAGTAGATAACACTTTAAAGGTGTTAATACTTCTTGGGAAGTTCCATATACATAAAACAAAAATAATGTCTATTACTCCCTTTTTTTTTTGTGAAGACCTTAATATATTTTATGTCTCATTGATCTCAGGTACTAGAAACAAGAAATGTATAAAAACGTCTTTAATATTAAAAAATGTTGTTTGTAAAATTTAATTTTTTACCCTCCATGATGCATACTTGTTATATGTGTCCCCCACTTTTACTTCTGTTTATTTTATGTTTGATGTTAAGTATCTTTGTACTTTTATTCTTGAAAAAAAAAAAAAAAAAAATTCCCATCTCAGCCATTTTGGGTGTGGTCCATTTTGAATTTTACTATGAAATGCTATATTTTATGAACGCCATTACGATTACGAATCTTGGTATGTGTCTTTGGCACCATGCCCTGACAGGACTCAAAAAGTTTGGGGGCAGTGCCACCTTGTGTCCAAAATTTATAAAGAAATTTTAAAAAATGCTAATAACATTTAATTAAAAATGATCTCAATATATTCCTTAGGTCAGGCCAAGAACATCTATACCAATTATGCCCAAACTGTCCAAACTTCCTGTTTCCATCCCATTTTGATTAATGTTGAAAACCCACTTCTTTGAATTTTTAAACTGATTTTCACCATATTTGACTGACAGAAAGTTACGGATTTTGTGTTGAGAAACAGTTTTTGTTTAAACACATCAACAAATGAGGCTGTATCTCTGCAAAACTTTGACATATTGACACCAAACTTTGTATGTGTCATTGTCACCTCATAGTGACCACATCACATCAATTTTTAAGAGTTTGGACAAAATCGAATCAGATCATATGCAGACCGTGTTGACAACGTTGTGGATTTTGGATAACAGTGGTCAACTACTGACAGGCTGCTTGTAGCTATAATAATATTTTGAACATGTTCACAGCTTTTGGCTGAACTGTGGCATAAACTGCCTCCGGTGGGCGATTCTCTCTCTCTCTCGCCCTAGAGCTGAACTTGAGAGCTGCGGACAGAGACGCAGGGAAAGGATATAATGCACACACAATATTTTCTATTATACCATTTTATATGCATATAAACTGATATAATTTAT
>NW_026127450.1:13208-30791 GCF_022985175.1 Labeo rohita
TAGTCATAATGGAGTACTGTTGCTTCATATTTCTTGTAAACATCCTCTCAAATTCAAAAAGTCTTTATTACTAATACATAACATACAGATATGTAAGAACATATACTGTACACATTAAATAAGCAAGTACGTGTCTGTAATATGATGGTGCAGATAAAAACACGGTCAATTTATGAAGAACAGCAGATACAAATCTAACTGACACTGTGTCTCCACATCTGTTTTTCTTCTAATTGTTTAGGTTCATTGTAGAAAACCAACTGTGTTCATGTGAATACTCGACAAGGTAACTGTGTGTTTATTTGAACATTTAAACATTGCAAAACAGCACATTTCTGTACTTGAATGCTGACAGGCGTCCAAGCGTACATGCAGAGATTTGTCGCACAAGGGCAATTTTAGTTTTCTTTCACATCTCACTGCACTTTTAAAGTATCAATCAAGCACATCCCAGTCTTTATTTCCCCAGTGATCCATGCTTTACCACTCAAAATCAGATCAGAAAATTCTCAATTCAAACATTATTGACATCAGTGGTCACATGGCTTGTACAGTTGTTATGAATCCTGTCCGGTCTGCCCGTCACCAGAGGTCGCCTGTACATTTCAGTAATATTTCACACCACACAGACTGTTGCATCTCACCCTAGACTATGTTTCCCATGACCCATTGCGCTGATTACTCATACACACCTGTGGGCAATCAGAGACCCTATATAAGCCTTGGACTACCTCTAGTATCTCACAGAGTATTGGAGTTGTGTATTGGAGTTTGTATTGTGTTCCCTAGTTCCCGAGTTCTTTAAATTTAGCTTTCTCACCTGGTCTTCTCGTTTTGTCTTGTGTTGCCGCCTGCCTTTTGGACCTCTCGCTCGTTTGTTCAGAATACCCATTTGTCTCGCCCTCTGGATTATGTTCGCCACTGATTGACCCTCGCCTGCTTCACGGACTATCCCCATGTCTTGTCTATGCTGTACCTGTTTGCTATTGTCCGACCCTGCATGTGTTTATAACCATGTCTATGCCTCAGCCACGATACAATAAAAGCTTGCATTTGGATCCGCTCACTTCTGGTCTCCCTCTCCACGTTACAACAGTACAGTAGAGACGACCTCTACAGCCCTGAATGTCAGCAGAGACCACATCGACTATATGAGCCCCAGAGACGGATCCCCAGTGAAGACCTCGTCACCTAGACGGCTGTCGGCACAGGACCATGGGACCTGGTGAGTCCTCTGTGTCTGGCCAGAGGAGAACTGGCCCCCCTGACTGACCCTGGTTTCTCCCAAGGTTTTTTTCTCCATTTGTCACCGATGGAGTTTTGGTTCCTTGCCGCTGTCGCCTCTGGCTTGCTTAGTTGGGGACACTTTATCTTCACTTTATCTTCACACAATATTGTATTTTATTTTGTTGTATTTGATTAACTACCTTTACCTGAAAATTAAGTGTTTATTGTTGCCCTTGGCATTGTTGATGCACTATTTCCTATTTAATACTGTACAGCCGCCTTGTCACAATTCAGTATTGTTAAAGGCGGTATATAAATAAAGGTGATTTGATTTGATTTGATACTCAAATCATCTAAACTTAACTAGGGATTTTTGATTAACTAGCACAAACAGTAAGTCTTAATAGATCTACATCGTAAGGTAAACAAACAATTGCACATTAGGTAAACACAAGAGAAATTAAGTTAGCACATTTTTTTGTTGTTGTTTTTAAAGACAGTCTTACAAAGTTGACAGCCGTTCTACACTTTCACAACTAAAATATGGTATTAGTTTGTAATGCTGCAATCTCAATGTTGAGGTTTGGAAACAGTTTAAAAAAGTTCGACCGCAGTAGAGCAGTGATCATCTCTGAACACAGACTGGACTGATGATGCTGTGAATTCTGAATCATTCTGATGGCAGTTTCTCTTTTTTTCTTTCTGTGAGCTACTGTATGCGATTAAACTCCTTTCATTTAACAATACAATAGTTCAGACTGTTAATAAACTGATATTAACCCTATTCATAATTAAATCAACCAAACAATTTACAGTTTCTAACTTTCATCTGAATTCGATTTACATTTCTATAAAATTCAATTAATGTACAGTATGTGAGCAGATTACTTTAACTTCCACAAATTCTCCTTTCAAATCTTGAATTTGACATCAAATATTAGTCAAGACTTGATCAAGATGCTGTAACATCATTTTAAATTCAGTTTTACAAACCTCCAGTTTATATTTTGCTGTTGTAGGTAGATAGTTTGAGAATCACAAAGAAATTTAAAAAGTAGAAAATCTAGCTCACCACCCTGAGGAGGGTGTTAACGTAGCTGACGCACTGTTTCCATCTAAAGACACAGAAACATGTTCTGAGCTCAGGATTAAACACAGTGACGCTGCCAATAGAGGGAGCTACAGCGGTAAACACGCACACACAAAATATGCACAATAAATTATATCAGTTTATATGCATATACAATGGTACAATAGAAAATCTTGTGTGTGCATTATATCCTTTCCCTGCATCTCCCCTCGGCCTGTCTGCAGGTCTCAAGTTCAGCTCTAGGGCGAGAGAGAGAATCGCCCACCGGAAGTGGTTTATGCAACAGTTCAGCCAATAACTGTGAACATGTTCAAGATATAACATCAAATGGAACCAGTCAGCATCCTCAAATCTAATCAGAGAAGTCTGATTATTTTATTACTCCTAACGAGCCACTGCTAAAGACCAGTTTGTAAGAGCACAATCACCATGCTGACATTCTCCACCATTCTCAGTGAATCTTTCTTTCTCAGAAGCTCAGTACTACAAGACAAGATCATCTCCACTGAAGCAGAACAAGTTTACATGTTTCAGGTTGCAATAGCATCCAAATGACAGAAAATACAGTTATTATTTATTTATTTATTTATTTATTTATTACAAAAAAATATTTCATTTCATTTCTGAAGATAACAAAAGATAACAGAGCTTGGACTGAACAGACTTAATTTACAGCACCAGTCAGTTTATCCAAGCTTTACACCATGTCTACATCACCACACATACACCACAGCCCATTTGAATTACTGCAAAAACTGTCTTTTTTTTTTTTTTTTTTTTTTTTTTTTTTTTTTTTTTTTTTGTTTGGTTTGTTTTGCTAAATATCAGCTGTCAAATATCAGCTTTCAGTCCCACATTACTGACTGTGTGATTTTCAGTCACTGGTTAAACACACATGAACCTGTTTTTTTCATACATCAATCAGTAAACATCAGTGCAGTAACTATGAATATAAAATGACCTTTTACTCACTGCACAGCTCAACAGCATCTGCATTGTGTTTAGTAATGTGGGGTGCCTGTTAAGGGTTCAATATATAATTTGAAATGGATATTATAGCTACAAGCAGCAATTAAGGGACCAAGCACTAGGCAACAAGACAGCAAGCATCAAAGCAACTGACACAACGAGTTGCTGATGCCATTTTAAGATGCCATTAGTCAAAATGGGTGAAAAAAAAAAAAAACCCCACTAGTAATATGACTTAATGGGTTATCACCTTTGACCAATAGGTGGCACTGTTATCCAAAATCCATAACTTTGTGTCAGCACAGTCTGAAGATGATCCGACTTGATTTTGTCCAAATTGTTACCAAACTGTTGTGATGTGGCCAGTGTGAGGTGACAATGACACATACAAAGTTTGGTGTCAATATGTCAGAGTTTTGCAGAGATACAGCCTCAGATGCAGTTTGTCATCTTTCCAGCAAATTCGTTGATGTGTTAAATGAAAACGGTTTCTTATCTCAACACGAAATCCATAACTTTTTGTCAGTCAAATTTGGTGAAAATCAGTTTGAAAGTTCGAAAAAGTAGGTTTTCAACATTAATCAAAATGGGAAGGAAACAGGAAGTTCGGACAATTTTGGCATAATTGGTATAGATGTTCTTGGCCTGACCTAAGGAATATATTGAGATCAATTTCAATCAAATGTTATTAGCATTTTTTTAAATTTCTTTATAAATTTTGGCCACAAGGTGGCACTGCCCTGTCAGGGTATGGTGCCAAAGACACATACTGAGATTCATAATGACACGCCAACGCGTTCATAAAATATAGCATTTCATGATAAAATTCAAAATGGACCACACCCAAAATGGCTGAGATGGGAATATTGGGTATGGTTTGACTCAGCATGCTCTCAGAATCTAAAGAAACCAGTAATTTGTGGCCAAACTATTTAAAAGTTACAGGCAAAAATATCAATTTTCATATCTCCTGACCACTAGGTGGCACTGCCCAAAACACTGCAGACTGTCTCAGGTCATGCTTATAAATGCACCAAGTTTGGTGTCAATGCCAAATTGGTCAGAGATATAGCCTTACATCCATTTTTGTGTGTTATTCGTATAGAATTATTTTACACATTATTAGAGAATGGTTTGACTAATCAATTTCCATTACCTTTAGCCACCATGGTCTGAAGATGGTCCGGGCCAGTTTTGGTGAAAATCAGACAGGATGAGTTTGAATAAGTAGGTTTTGCAGACTTTTAAAATAAGTGAAAAAAACTAAACCCTATAGTTTCAAAATTAGCATAAAATGAGTGAAATTTTGGACAAGTGGTGGTGCCAGAGAGTTTGAGTCAGAGACTCCAAACTTGCTGTGGTTTATGTGGTTTACTGTCCTCTAACAGTGTGCCAAATTTCACAACTTTCCTACAAGTGGTTCTATGGGCTGCCATTGACTTCCAGAGTGGAAGAGGAATAACAAGAACACCAATGGATACAGTAGGTGTCTTTGGACCTTTGGCGCTTGGCTCCTAATAAGATTAAACTGTCAAACACTAGTGCCGCTGTACGTCCCAATCAATGGTGTCTTCTTCAGAGAGGATTCCACAGCATCTTCTCTGTTTGTCTCTCCGTTACCTGTAAGAAAACAGAACAAAACACATGTGATAAGACAGTAATGCCTGCTGATGTTACGACTACAGTTAGTCTGAAACACACTGATATAAAGAGAGCACAAATCAGGGCCTGGTTAAAGACTGATCAGTTTTAAGTTAAATATCAGTAATTTATATTTATATATATATATATATATATATATAGGCTGTTTTAAATGATTTAGGGCATCTAACTTTATCCTGAATTATTTTATATTTTTTTACAAGATATAATCAGCCATTTGTTCTTTGCAGAATCCATATTTAACCACTGATGATTGATTTAATTTAGTGGACAGTTGTGTGCATTTTACAGCATCTGATCCAAATAAGATCATATTATAATATTCTTACAAGCATGAACTTCTCACCACAGACAGTAACTCTGAATTGCTTGTCATGTGTCTCTCTGCTGCTGATAATTTTGAGTGTATAAAGTCCAGAGTCTGTGTTTGTGATGTTTGTGATGCTCAGAGATCCAGTCTGACGGTCCAGCTTCAGTCTGTCTTTGAATCTGCCATCATCACCATCATATGTAGAAATCCTATTGTTCTCCATATCAGCTTTAGCTATAAGACTGTCTCTGGGCCGAACATCCACAGTATCAGAGCGTCTCTCTGTAGTTCACTAACATCAGTGTTTAATTCACCATGATCTCCCTCCATTACTGACACTTTGTTTTCTTCATCTGTCACAGCAGCATATAGAAGAGAAAGAGAGAAATGTGTGCAGATGAACATCTCGGTTCAACCAAACATTCAATAGGCTGAGCAATATAACACAAAACACATCTAGATGAATGAATGTCTTCTTTATTTAAGAGGTTGATTTATCAGCTTAAAGATGATATAAAAGATTGATCACCCCTAGTGCACCACCCCTGTTTTTTTTATTGATTTATTTATTTTTTTTTTTTTTTTTGGATGATATTCACACAACAAGTCAGAGAGGTAGGATGCAGTGAGGTCATTTAAACATTTAAAAACAAGCACAAGCACTTTAAAATCAATTCTAAAGCAGCCAATGAGAGCCAATGTAAAGACATTAACACAGAAGTAATATGTTTGTATTTACGAACACCGGTTAAAAGATGGGCAGCCGCATTTTGGACCATTTGTAATCTAGATATTGAAGAACGGTTCATTCCCAGATACAGGGAATTACAATGATCAATTCTAGAAGAAATTAAAGCATGAATTGCAGTTTCCAAGTGCTTAAAAAGAAAAGAAGGTCTTCATTTAGATTCATTTTCATTTTAGTTAACAAAAACTTGATTTGATAACTAAATTTATTTGCACCGTCGAAGTTTTTTTTTTTTTTTTTTTTTTTTTTTTTTTTTTTTTTTAACACATGATTTAACTGAAGATAAAACACCAGAATTTATGAGAAGTGAACTTCCAAAGAGCCAAACACAATGATTCCTCTTTTACTTTAATTTAGATTTCAAAAATTTAAAGACATCCAGGCTTTGACATTGGAAAGACAGGGACAGAGGAAAAATACACCATTTTTGTGCTTCAGGGGCAAATAAAGTGCAGTATCGTCTGCATAGCAGTGATAGTACAAGCCATGCTTTCCAAAAACAAAGGCTAAAAGATACATATATAAAGAAAACAATAAATGGGCCAAAATAGAGCTTTGGGGAACCCCACAAGTCAGAATATTATAGAATAATATCATCCAATACTGTTTGAGAAGCTGCTATTTTTAAGATATGACTGAAACCAACCTAATGTTGTTCCTCTCATGCCCACAACTTGCTATAGCCGAGCAAGCAAGTAGAGTTGGGGTACTCGGAGTCGTACTCGGACTCGAGTCCGGTCTCGAGTACAATTTTTAGGTGACTCGGACTTGTCACGGACTCGGATGCATTTTTACTCGGACTCAAGCCTTTCGGACTCGGAAAATATCCCGAGTCCGTCCGAGTCCAGAGACAGTTGACGGAAATGTCACTGACTCGATGCATTATCACGAAAGTCTTGTCCAGTAGCTACTTGAAAGCCAACGGGTTTATGTGCGCACTAGAGATGCGCAGATGAGCTCAAACGTCACCCGAATCCTCAGCTTCAAATAAATTATCCGCCCGCCACCATGTATTTTTCTCTGATTTAGATAACCGCACCCGACCCGCACCCGATCGTCGTTTACGATTATTCTAATTCTTAGTTTTGCATGATGATATGATGAATGGATGGTTCATTTTTAACAGCAGATTGATTCAGCTGATCTGCACATCACTGCACACTTATATAAGATTAATCATTCGTGCTTTTAAGCCAAAATCTCTGATGAAAACACCCAACCGATTTCATCAGAGATTGTGGAGAGTCACGTCCAGATGTCACTTAAGGTTATTCTTTTTGGCGTGGCTTTGGCTTAAAAGCACGAACGATTATGTCAGATTTTAGTTTCAGTTTGTGTTTTCTGTTCTGCAGTGAAATAAATAATTTAATTTTCTTTAGTGTTATTTATTCTATATTTATTCTATATTTTATTTGTATATTATTCTTAATAATTTAAAATATTTTTTTCTTAATATTTGTTTGTAGACGGTATATTTATTCAAGTTATGAGCAGTTTATTTTTTTATTTTATTGGCAAAAATTGGTCTGTTACGGGATGACATGTAGTATTAATAAAACGTGTGGCGCCAGGAGGGAGTCTCACCCGGGGAGCAATTCAGTGTAGAACCGCCACTGCCTGTCATGATTTTGGCTAATGCAGGACACTACTGAATGATGCGCATCAGAGGGGATTTAGAAGTGGGTATACGCAAAGGCGACGGATTAAAAAATGGGTATCCGCAGGTACTGCACTACACCACTAAATATTACTGTTGTGTCCACTTACTAACAAAAAAAAGAAAGCATTGTTCTGTTCACAGAGACTGTTCGTCAATCCTGATGCATGTCTGATTGTGTTGTGTGATCGTTTAGTCCTGTCTAGAGCGGTGGGTTTAAGGAAGTTCAGAGTAATAGTAAACAGTCGGATGTTCGCAAAATCTCCGGTGTCATCGCATTTATTTAACAGCACATTTTGGCGACGAGGATGGCTGATTTTTCATTACCTCCGCCCTTCCTTGCTCTCCCAGGAGATCCCCCGATACCATGGCCCCGCTGGCTTCACTCCTTTGAAACATATCTAATCGCAGCTGGCCTCACGGAGGTGAGCGCGGCTCGGAAGAAAGCACTTCTCCAACACTGCCTGGGCGCGGAGGGACAGCGCGTGCTCGTAACAATAAACGACACCACCGAAGCCTCTTATGACCGGTGTGTAACCCTCCTAAATGAACATTTTGCGGCTCCACAGAGTGTTTTGCTGCGGCGGTTTATATTCCGCTGACGTCATCAACTTCCCGGCGAGTCCGTGCATCAGTTTGTGGCTGACTTACAAGGGCTGGCGAACTCATGCAAATTCGGGGAGTTGCGCGATGAGATGATCCGTGATCAGCTGATTGAGCACATTAATAACAACAAAATTAGAGAAACGCTGCTGTTACAGCCAGATGACTTGACTCTGTCTAAGGCAATAGCTATAGCTTTTCAAGTGGAAAGTGCTGCTGAATGTGCAGCCACACTCACAAGTCAAACTAAATCTGCACACAGCCATTTAACTATTATGGACACAACCCGACCAGTCGAGCAGTCACCCGACAGGGGCGCAGAGGCATCAGAGGATGTTCCTGACTCAGTGATGCAACTCTCACAACAACAGCGTAGACGTCCACGTCAGAACCTACCCTGTGCTAATTGTGGATCTCGCTCTCATGCCACCAGAGCTCAAATCTGCCCAGCCCAGGGCCAGACATGTCATAATTGTGGAAAACAAAATCATTTCGCCAGTGTCTGCCGTTCAGCCTCAAATAGACTACAACCCCGCACCAATCAGTCTTCACCTGCTATCATCCACAATGTTACCGCAGGTCTGGTGCCATTTAAATCATGTACGGTCATGTTAAATGATGTGTGTGTCCCATTGCTGCTGGATACGGGGGCCAGCGTCTCCCTGCTAAATGCAAACACCTACAATCAGTTCTTTAATGAGCTTCCCCTGGCCACACCCTCTACAGCCTTATGCGGTTATGGCGATTCTACAATTGCATTACTGGGGTCACTTTCATTGACTGTTGTCTATGGGAAAAGAACACTACCTTCTTTTGTCTTTCACGTGGCCCACAAAGGAGCAAATTTAATGGGGCTGGACTTATTCTACGCTCTGGGCTTCGCCCTAGTGGACACAGAGGGGGCAGCTGTCTTAACGGTGACTGCACCATGGCAGCAGCAGCGGCCAACACTGTTCAAGGGACTGGGCTGTCTCACTTCATTCATGCATCAGCCCCTTATTGACCATTCCATCACTCCGATCATTCAGCCACTGCGCCGCATTCCATTGGCGCTGCGGGAGGGAGTGTCAGCAGAACTGCAACGCCTGCTGAGTGCCGGCATCATTGAGCCTGTGGACGCATCACCCTGGGTTTCAAACCTGGTGGTGGCTACGAAAAAAATCTGGGGCCTTACGCATCTGCGTGGACTTACGGCGAGTCAATAATGCAGTCATTCCTGATAAGTACCCTCTGCCAACGACAGAGGAGCTCACAGCTCAATTTTATGGCTCCACAGTGTTTTCTAAGCTGGATCTAAGAGAGGGTTATCTGCAGGTGCCCCTTCATGCAGACAGCAGGAATCTGACAGCTTTTGTGACACATGAGGGGGTCTTTCGGTATACCAGGATGCCCTTTGGTCTTAGCTCCGCCCCTTCATGCTTCCAAAAGGTCATGACCACAGTATTAGCGGGGATACCAGGTGTTGTCATTTATCTTGATGACATTGTGGTGCATGGGCCTACAGCAGACATTCACAATGAGCGCCTCAACAAAGTTTTCGACGCATTAGCCAAGCACAATCTCACACTGAATGCCGAAAAATGTCTGTTTGCTGTCCCTGTCATTGAATTCGTGGGGTTTAAGCTGTCAGAACAGGGAATCTCTCCACTCCAGTCAAATGTAGAGGCCATCCAGGCTATTCCGGAACCGACCTCACCCGCCCAGGTGGCTTCCTTCCTAGGGATGACAGGCTACTATTTAAAGTTCCTTCCGCGGTATTCAAACACCACAGCTCCACTGCGCCAGCTACTTCGGAAAGATGAGCCCTGGGTGTGGACGCAGGAATGTACAGAGGCAGTGCACAACCTGAAGGCCCAACTCACCTCACCCCCTATCCTGTCGCATTTCAGCACCTCCTGTAAAACCATGGTCACCTGCGACGCATCAGCCACGGCCATTGGAGCTGTACTTTCTCAGGAACAGAATGGGGTAGAGAGGCCCATAGCCTTCGCCTCTCGGGCCCTTAGCCCAACAGAGCAACGATATTCAGTGGGTGAACGGGAAGCCCTGGCATGTGTGTGGTCATGTGAAAGATGGCACCTGTACTTGTATGGCCGCCCTTTTACATTGAGGACGGATCATCATGCCTTAGTAGCACTACTGGCAACTTCAGGTACAGGTCATAGACCATTGAGATTACACCGCTGGTATGATCGGCTCCGTCAGTACAACTACAAGCTTCAGTTCACACCAGGCCGTGAAAATGTAGTGGCTGACCTTTGGTCTCGCTCTGTCCTAGTTCAGGGAACAACAGATGACGTTAACCATCCTGAAACAGACATCATCCAACTCCTTCACACACCTCTGCAGAGCATTGTATCATTACAGGAGCTCAAAACCGCTTCAGAGCAGGACCCTATCCTCTCCCAGCTCCGCACTTACATCAGAGAGGGCTGGCCCGCACAGGTGTCAGGGGAGTTATCGGCATTTGCTCGAGTTAAGGATGAACTATCTTGCTGGAATGACACATGCGTGGCACACGGGCTGTGCACTGTGATCCCAGAGCCTCTTCGTGCGCGTGTGCTTAAAATGGCGCATGAGGGGCATCTGGGCATAGTGAAGCTAAAACAGCGTTGCAGAGAAAGGGTCTGGTGGCCAGGCATCAACAGCGAAATTGAACTTTTAGTTAAAGACTGTCCAGCCTGCCTTGTGAGTGGTAAAATGGGCAACCCACGCCCCCCACCCCTCCAACCCCTGACCTGGCCCACCCACCCTTGGCAGCATCTGCAGGTGGATATCTGTGGAGAGATTCACGGGGTTCCCCACAATCAGCGGTACTTAGTAGTAGCATATGATTTGCACTCTAAATGGCCAGAACTAACCACCACTGGCTCAGTCACCTCGCAAATTATTGTGGACTTTCTGGACTCTCTGTTGTTGTTCGCCCGCTGGGGCCTCCCACAAACGATTACAACGGATAATGGCCCGCAGTTTGTTTCTGCTGACTTTTCATCCTACCTGAGGAGCAAAGGCATTCAGCAAATCCACACCACCCTCTACCATCCCCAAGCCAATGGTGGTGTGGAATGTTTTCACCAGTCTCTGAAGAATGGCCTTAGAGCACACCTGGCACAAGGGTGCACTTTCAATCAAGCCATCCGCCTTACATTGCTACACTATCGGGCCTCACAGCATAGCACCACTGGGGTCTCTCCTGCCTCCCTCATGCTAGGCAGGGAATTAAACTTGCCACTGGATAGACTCCGTCCTATCACGCCTCAGAGACTTCCCCGGGGGGTTAAAACACGCATCGCTCGCCAGCAGCGTCGGATGAAACAGCCATTTGACAGGCTCAGACGTGCCAAAGAGCCAAATATTGCAGTTCATGACTGGGTGAGAGTCCGCAGGCCACATAGGCACAACAAACTGGCTTCGTTCTGGTCCAAACCCCTGGTGGTTACTCGTCAAATGGGCAGAGCATCATACCTTCTGGAGGATGGTACCCGATGGCATGCTAGCCGCCTTAAGAAAGTAGCTGCGCCTGCCTCAGCCCGCCCACAAAGCAGTGAGGACCTGCCATATACCTTTCCCTCACCAGAACAAGGAATTGCAACACCCCAGGCTGACAGACAAAATGCACAGTCGTTGCCCCAAACCCCTGTGTTGCCTGCCCCACCCATAATTTCTCAGGCCCCGAGGTCCTCTTGCCCCTCAGCTCAAGGTCAGGATTCTTTGTCCCCACGGCCGGTGCGTAACAGATCTCGGCCGAGTTACTTGAAGGACTTTGTTGCCACCTTTCATGTGTAGACTAAGTTTTGTTGGCTACGAAGTGCTATTGTGGGGTTACTTAAGTTTGTTTTATAGTGAGTTAAGGGAAGGGGGGGGAAATGTTGTGTCCACTTACTAACAAAAAAAGAAAGCATTGTTCTGTTCACAGAGACTGTTCGTCAATCCTGATGCATGCCTGATTGTGTTTTGTGATCGTTTAGTCCTGCCTAGAGCGTAGGGTTTAAGGAAGTTCGGAGTAATAGTAAACAGTCTGATGTTCGCAAAATCTCCGGTGTCATCGCATTTATTTAACAGCACAATTACCCTACTTAATAGCACTAACACAGGCGTAACTCCCTTCAAACTTGATCTGGAATGTCTTTTTTTCTGTCACAACTTCTCCAACAGGTGAACACACAAACAGACACACACACAAAAATGAAATCGTTTCCTGAAAAAAAAAAGTATTTAGAACAGGTTCATATTTTAGAAAATGTAGTTAATATTTGCCTCATTATTGATTCATCTCATCCACCCGCGACCTACCTGCAAATAATCAGAATGCATTTTTTATTTCCCGACCCGCGGATATAACCCGCCATCCGCGCATCACTAGTGCGCACACACTCAAAGCGCGATCACAGAACGCGCCTCTCAGTCAGTGTGTGAATACAGAGATCTCTTTCACTTCTAATAGGTTATTTTATTGCTACACACATTCTCGTCGGTTTTGTCTTAAGTAAACCTGAACAGGAGAAATATTGACGCGCCAAAATATTTGTTCTGTGCGTCAGATCTTAAAGCGACAGCAGCGTAAACCTGCAGCAGCAGACCACGTCAAACAATAATCAAACAACAAAAGAAAAAGAGAAAATCACTCACTGTTCTTGACTGAATCACTTATTAACTGTAATAAGAATTATATTTAATGTATACAGTGAAGATTTTGCAGTGTTTTATTTTAACATTTATTACTTCATGAAATGTCTGTAGTGTATTTCTGTGATAGCCTTTATATAGACCTACATAAAAAAAAAAAAAAAAAAAAAAAAAAAACTTACAAAAAAACCCTACAATTCTATTTTTAAAAAAAAATCTATTTTAAAAAATATTATTTCATTTGTATTTTTGATTAAAATATGTATTAATACTTTTGCTTGTAAGTAATATTTGGATTGTTTACTTGCCTTGAGCTCGAGAATGTTTTACTTACATTAGTTGATTAGTTTTTTTCTGTATTGAAATTATTATTATTTAAACATAATGGCAGTTTCTAGCTTGAAAGAAAAATAATTTTTCTAACATCTTTGCAGCAACAGTTTTAATGGGTCCAAAACCATCTTGGGTGTGCATGATTTTCTAATAATTCAATGGCCCATCATCAATTATTCCTTATATAATGTAATTTATTGTAATTAATGTAACTATAAATGCATTCAAAAATAAAACAGGTGTGAGTTTGCTGTGACTTATGGAAAGTATAGGTAGGGCTTTATACACAGTGTGTGCCAACTAGGTTTATCCCTCACAACCTCATTTTCATTCAAAAAAAAAAAAAAAGTCATATACAAACCAAAACACACACAGCCACAATCAGAAATAAAAGAGGTGCATTTTCTGCTCATAAGGTCCCATTCACCAAGATACCTACTCCTTTACCCCCACTTTTGAATTTTAATACATTTACTACATCGATGAATAAAGTCAAGTCCCGCCCTATAATTTTTCACAATCTGTTTCACTCTAAAATATGTCACATAGATGTTGTGAAATCAAAATGGCAAGATCCACTAGAGGTTTGCTTTTCTTACATTTCAACTGACATTGTGTTTTTCTAGTTGTAAAGGTTAAAATCAGGGGTGCCCAAACTCAGTCCTGGTCCTTGGAGCTAAAATCTGTAGGACACCTCCCTCAAGGACCGAGTTTGGGCACCCCTGGATTAAAACAATGTTAAGATACTGACAAACAGTAGTGTTTCCTTGACTTGAGTCCGACTCGGCCCATTTTGGACTCGGACTTGGACTCGCCCATTTTGGACTCGGACTGGTAAAAGACTCAATTGGTAAAAGACTCGGACTCGCCTTAGGTGGACTCGAACACAACACTACAAGCAAGACCTCATGGTCAAATGTATCAATGCCGCACTTGAATCTAATAGTACCAGTATAACAGGGTCACCAGAGTCAGTGGCCATTAAAACATCTTTTAAAACAGTCATTTGACTTTCTCATCTCATCTCAGTACTCTTTACTTTCAAGAATCTCCAATCTGAAAAATGCATTGTATTGTGTTTTCCCATACTGAAAACATAATTACCTTGATACACTGAGGTCTTACTGCTGACTCGGTTGATTTCAGCAATGTGTCAATTTCAGCAATCTCTCGGCATCTTCAGGTAAGATCTCTTTGTTTCTTAAAGGTATCTTAGCGATGAGAGCACCTTGAGGTCCAAACCTCCAGAGTATTTGATCATATTGTCCACACAAGGTTTATTAAGCAAGTAAACTTACATAATTTCAACTTTTTATCTTGTAATTATGACTTAAGTCTGTTATAATGTCAACTTAAGGCTTTTTCTTATGTGCTGGAAATGGGGTTACATATTTTACAGTTACTGCAATTGTGTATCTCTGTTTTTTGTGTGTGTGTGTGTGTTGTGAGTATTTGCAGCACAAGTTTTTACAGTGCATTTTTTATTTGGTTAATTTATTCTTTATACATGTATACTATTTTCCCCCTTCTGTCTTACCTTTTAATTGATCAAATGTATTTTTTTTTTCCCATTTCACAAATTTGAAAATGTGATTTAACCATTATTGGTTATTACCTAAAATGTAATTTTTCACTCAAGGTGAATTCATGGTGTTACAGGTACTAGTTTGACTTCATGTTTTTGTTTTACAGGGAAACTGAACAAAATATCAGAGTAAAGCCAAGATTATGTCCTAAACATCATTTAAGGAAAGGTGATTACACTTGCCTTTTGAGTCTTCTGAGTACATTTTACACATTTAACCTATAAAGAAAGAGAAAGACAGAGTTAAAATGTTTGGAATGTATTAACTTGGTGTTTAAAGTTTTTTTTTGTTGTTGTTTGTTTGTTTGTTTGTTTGTTTTTTTAACTTACATATTGTATTTTCTTTGATTTACTTTTTCCTGTTATGTGTATTCCAGTCATTTAGTTAAAATCTTTAATTCAAACAAGACAACACATCCGTACCCTAGTCGGGGTTTGACTCACAGTGAAGCTAAGTATCCAGCTCATAAGATGGAGTTTTTAGTACTGAAGTGGGTTGTTACCAATAAGTTTAGTGCTTACTTATATGGGAGTGAATGTATGGTGGTGACTGATAGAAACCCCCTAACGTATGTCCTGACCATTTAAATCTGAAGACTAAATTTGCCTGCAACCACTTTAACCCTAACCCTAACAACATATAGGGTTTAACTGTAAACCTTAGTAAACAAGTTCAACTGTGGTATGGTGTTGTTCTTACTTTACAAACACAAACTCCTGATTTGCTGCTTATTAATAATTATTAAGAGAGTTGTTACATTTAGGTATGGGATAGATTAAGGGATCTAAAATATGGTCATGCAGAATAAAACATTAATATGTGCTTTATAAGTACTAATCAGCAGCCAATATGTTAGTAATATGCATGCTTAATAACAACTAGTTAATCGTGAGATTATTTCATTTTAATCAAATAGATCAAGTATATATAAATAAGTTTATTCTGTGATACTTACACTTTGGTCTTGAGTACTTGAGTACAGCTGCAGCTGCAAAGAGCAGCACAATACAGATCAGTGCTACAGCTCCTGAAGACAGACCTGGATCAGGAACAGCTAGAGAGTGACAGAGACAGTCATCCATGTCATAAACAATAAAATCTCGTCACACATTCTATAATAACATTATCATAGAATTAAAAAAAAAAAAAAATTTGTTGGTTAAAAGGTTTATTAAAATTAACTGTACTCACTGACAAAAACATTGTATCTCTTGTAGGAGGTATCTTTACTGTTGGTGAGCTGTAGTTGATAAACTCCTGTATCTGTGGATCTGCTGTCTGTGATGGTCAGAGATCCAGTCTGATCATTCATAGTCTGTTTCTCAATCTCCCATCTTCACTATATGAGATCTTATGGAGCGTTATGTTGATTTCAGCTATGAAAGTGTCTGGTCTCAAAGGTCCAAACATCCACAGAATCACATCATGTTTCTGAAGTTCACTGACACCAGCTTGATCACAAGTTTAATGAGAGTCCATCTTAGTATGAGTATATATATAACTAAAACTAAGAGCTCTGAACCGATTAGATGTGAGCCACTCATCATGGACAGTCAGAATGAAGGTCCTGTACGAGGTCTCGTTGCTGATGATCTTCAGCTGATAATCTCCAGTGCTTATAAATGCTACTTAGTTACTTTGTTTTGGAAAGTAATGCATTACGTTTTATGTTACTTTCAAGTTACTTTATAAATCTGGGCAGGGCTTGATTGTTGAAACTAATAAGTGAAATTAATAAGCCTCAGGCTGAAGGAATTCACATTAAATTCCCATCTGTAGAACACAGGAGAATAAAGTTCAATACTCTTCAGCAAACAAACAAACAAACAAACAAAAAAAAACAAAGAAGCACAAATGTTAGTTTATCTAAAGTCATTTTTCTTATGGTTGAACTGGGTCATCAAATGTCAGCAGCAACAATATTGGTTAATAAAATGGGATTAAAGGATATTTGCATTATTTAACATTTAATTGCAGGTTTGTGTCATATTCTGAGTTTGCATTTCACTGTTCTGATTTGAATAAAAACCAAATCTGATCATCTTCATCCATTCAAAAAGTTATGGAACTACATATTTCTTGTTGATATACCAAACCATTATTGTTTAACACATTAACACATTGGATGGCACAATGATTTTATCTCTGCAACACTTTTGCATAATGACACCAATAATGACCCATAAAGTCCCAATTTCCACACTTGCACATTTACCAAACACAGTTACATAGAGACTATAAAACAAGGCAGGAAAACAAAATAGCAGCAACAAAACAAACCAATACACATGTTGTAAAACATGCTTCAGCATCAATAGACACACATCAGCATTAAGACAAACATGTGCTGTTTAGTGATGCATGTTTTCATCATAAATAAACACTTGAACTCAGACTCTAAGTTTGTTTGCAACTATTGCAGAGTCAAGACTTTTGT
Organism: Labeo rohita; assembly: GCF_022985175.1. NCBI lineage: Eukaryota > Metazoa > Chordata > Actinopteri > Cypriniformes > Cyprinidae > Labeo > Labeo rohita. The sequence goes on from NW_026127450.1 coordinate 30,457, forward strand.
ATTTAACTAATATAATCACATCACACAAACACATTCAGTTTGACCACACTAGTTGTTTAAAAAAAAAAAAAAAAAAAAAAAAAAAAAAAGAAAGAAAGAAGAGGATCTGACATCTGAGGGTAAATTTACATGACAATGATGCACTAAGTTTTACCTTTGCATTTTTAAAAAGATGTGCATACAGACTGTCAAAACAGTCCAGGTTTGTCAATGGAATCAATCCATTTAAGTCAACCTGAGGCCCTGGGCACATACTTAGTGTGGGTTTGGTGTTTAATCATTTGATACCTACAAAAACTGGCACATCCAATACTAATGAAAGGATTTATCTTGAC
>NW_026127450.1:31291-111038 GCF_022985175.1 Labeo rohita
GCGCAATAGGCACATAGACCTTCGCGGTAGCGTCTAGCCCTCTCTGCTACCGTCAGGGAGGTGCGCCCTATCTGCATGGGTTCCCCGGCTCCGGATGAGTGGGCCTCTGGAGCGGCCGGTGGAGGAGGAGATGGCGCAGCGACAGCGTGGGTGAAGGGTTGATCCGGATGGCGGTGACGGAGGGTGGAGCCTGTGGAGAGATGAGAAAAACGTTTAGATGTGTGACCCATACGTTGATCCACCCGGAGGGCTAGCTGGATCATGCCCTCCAGGGTGGCCGGCAGCTCACGCACAGCCAGCTCGTTTTTCAGATGGGTGGACAGTCCTTTGTAGAAGGCTGTGCGGAGCGCCGCGTCACTCCACTGTGTTTGAACTGCGAGTGTGCGGAAATCCATTGTGTACTTGCTGACGCTGCGCTCGCCCTGCCTTAGGTGGTATAAACGGGAATCCACCTCCACCTCGCTCTCAGGGTGTTGGAAGGCGGCCCTGAGCTGGTTGGTGAACTCGGGGTAGGAGTGTGCAGCGATCCCGTCAGCTTTCAGGACCGCCGCAGCCCACTCAGCTGCCTGCCCGGTGAGGAGAGAGATGAGGAGAGTGATCCTGCTGCGGTCGGATGGATAACGTGCTGGCTGAAACTCAAATAACAGTGAGAGGTTAGTCAGAAAGACGTCACACCGGGTTCCGGACCCATCCCATTTGTCCGGCAGTGCGATCTTGGGTTGAAGGGCGGTTCTGCGGGGGTAATCTGTGCAGCCAGGTCATCATAATCCGCTTGCAGAGCGGTGAGGTCGGACTGGAGAGCCCCGCACTCCGCCCGAAGACCCGCGGTTTCGGCGCGCAGCGCGTTGACTTCCGCCCGAAGCCCCACCAACTCCTGCCTCAGATTAATGATGGGACCTGACGTGGAGTCGAGCATGAACTCAATGTCTGGTGCAAAACAACACCTGCTTCCTGCTTAAATACCTGCGTGAAGTTACTTCCGGGTCCTCGTGACCTCACGTGATCTGGTACGTGTGACAGAAAATGGGCATCTGACGTCCCCTTTAATACATTATTATTCATGTATGTACCTTTACTAAACTAGTGACCACACAAGATAAAACTATCTAGCATGATCTATAATAATATTATCTTCCAAAACTGATGAATGAGCAGACACACTAGTTCATACAAGCACTGATGTGAGAAAAAACAGTGATGATGTACCTTTAGTTACGTGTGTGTTTGTGGTTGAGGGATCTTGAGCGTTTATGATGTGGACTGGAATCACTGTTGTCGTTGTTGCATTTTGAGCTGTAAAGGATGAATGTTAGCTCAGATACATCATACTGTAGAATATCATATTTTAATTAATTATCACACAAGGTAACTCTAGCAATATCTATCATTACATTAGTACATCTAACAAAGACTCTTCCTCGTCTGATTGAGCACCTGGTTGCTTGTATATGGGACTGAGGTCTTGACTTGATTTCTCTGAGTAAGCTCAGTGTCCTGATGAGGATAATATCTGCTATCTGGAGTCTGATATCATCAGTTTAACGCCAGCCTGATTCACCCAGAACAGCTGAATTTCCTCAGAATTAATCAAATCCTCACAAGAGACTTCATAATCTTCTTCTGTGATGTTCTTGATGTTCAGAGAGCAATCAGACCCCAGACTCAGTCTCTCATGATTCTTCATGTCTTTATTATTCATCACTAAAATAATCAGTTCATCAGTCCCTGAATGTCAGAATCTGTTACAGATCCATGTAGTTGATTTGCAGTCATGATGATCATTATGGGCAGACGGACATTTTCACCAGAACTGATGAACACATGTATAAAAATACATATTATTGAATGAAACGTTATTGTACACAGGTTTCACAGGAGTTTAAAGAGCATGTAGAAATGTATTTACCTGTGAGAAGTGAAGAGAGAATGATCAGTCCCAGCAGACACAAATGACACTTATCAGCCATTTTCTCTTTTATTATATGCTCACAACTCTTTCTTTAAATCAGCTCTTTCTGTGGTTGTTCAATTCTATTAATCAGGCCAACTGAGTGGTTAAATCCTGCTAGATTTGCTATATAGTGACACCATGCCAGTGCTTAATACTTTATATTTCTTTTGTAAATATCCACTTAAATTTAAGTAGATCCCTTTATAGGTTCACTTCCACACTATGTCGCTGAAGCTGAGGGGAAACACCCTGTGTGGCAACTGTCTGGATCCCTTATGTCATCACGCCAAGCCGTTTGTGTTTAGCCGTCATGTATGGCTCATAAAGGCATGCTTGCACCATCTCACCTCAGACTTACTTCCTATTCTGTCTTGGTTATGTATGTAACCTTGGAAACCCTGAATAAGAAACGGTCCCTGCTCAGAATAAGGATCAAGATACTGCATTGCTGGCTATTCTCCTACTTTGCGACAGTGCTTCTATTGTAATGGGGAGATGGCACACGCACGTCCCTAATGAGGCATTCATGACATATTTCTCAGAGGCATGTCATATTAGACTATGTCTGTTTCATTGATGCTTAAATGTAATTTGCAGTACACTTATACTGCAAAAGGAACAGTCCCTCAAGAGCAGTCATGATCAAGAATTGTGTTTACCAAAGTCATGTGAACAAGCATCATCCTGGATTCCAGAAAGATAAACTACTCCTAAACTTTATGTTGCACCTCAAATGACAATAAAAACTTATATTAACCATTGATAATAATAAGGACAATATTGATAATTGATAATTATTGATAATTATGACAATACACAAGGCAACATTTGGTTTTAGACTGTTCTTGACTGTAGATTTTGGTTTTGTCATGACAATGTGCAATGCCAGAATCAACGCATAATGCTGATATGATGCTTTCTTTTGTGTCTAAATCTGCTTAATGAGCCTTTATCACACTTCTGCATTCGAAAAGCGGAAGTTTTAAATAGTAGCATAAAAAAAATTCTGCTGCAGCCTTTATCAATGGCTGTGCCCACAACATGAGATAGTTGTGATTTATTTATGGAAAATTCAGCACAGATATATCTTCTAAAAATATAAAAACTCACAATAATTTATTGAATATTGTGAAACCAAGGAAGATGGCTTTATAATATCCCAACGTATATTTTGTGACTTCAAGGGGAGAAAGCAAACCATACTGTATGCGCAACACTTCAGAGTCTGACCACATTATGTTATTATAAATCTGCAAGAAAACAATACAAACATTTTACACTAAAGAGCATTTAGTTAGCCAAAGCTTAAAATATTAATTATGACTAAAAAAAGTTTTAATTATTAAATTAAAGGTTCCGTGGGAAACATATATTCAACAACAATGCTCACACATTTTATGCACTTACATTACAAAGCAATCCTCAATAATTACATCAAATTAAAGTTGTTCAGATAAACATATATTTTCAGCCCATAAGACCATTATTCCAAAACAATATTGATCATCATAAATGAGTCATATCCTCTGTTATTGTGTGTTTATTGAATAGCAAAAAGGGGGTAACGTTAAATCATAATAAATATACTGCAAGAATAAACAAAATTATATTAAAATTAAACCTAAATCACTTTGATTATTCCTCTGCACTATTAGACATTTCAAATGGTGTTGCCAGTAAGTTACTGTAATTAAGATTTACAGTAGCAAACTGTATTTAACTTACAGTTGTAAACTGTACTGTTTTACAGTCGCTTACAATAAAGTGATGCCCCGGTATATTTCTGACTTACAGATGTACTGTACACGCTCGCGCTGTGACATGAAGGACAAATGGGTTTTCCAATCATTATGAGCAATGCAACACATCCAGTGTAGTCTGTCCCAAGCTGTTGTGGCATTGTAGACATGGTGTACAGCAAATTGTGTCAATCCAAATATAATAAATTAGGAAAATAAAATGACCCCAATAGAATGCCGCCAATGAGGCCATTACAACAAATACAGTAGTATACAGCAATTTTAAAAAATACAGCAAGTCTCTGTATGTGGGGTCTGACGTCACAGAAAATTCCCACGATGCAATGGTTCTTACAGTTATTTATTGCAAAGGGAATTTACGTATTATACGGGGTGATTTAGTTAATAACTGTAGAAACTGCATAAATGTCTAACAGTGTGGGAGTAATTTGAGCAGTGTGCTGCAATTCAGTTAATCTCATGACAGGCAACAGTGGCGGTGCTGATAATCATGTCGATCAGATAAAGTTTCACATTTAAATGATGGATGACATACGGTGTCAGTAAAAAATAAACAGTTCTGCATATTGTCGTTTATTGTGAAGTACAACTAAATTAGTTTATTTTTCATCACTATACTGGGATCTGTCCATTGACAATAATACAGGCGGAAATTCATTTGCGCTACAATTCGGGAGCCGGATGTGATGACACGCGTACTGTGATAAAGGTCTATTATTCAAAAATAAGGGTTAGTAACTAACTTATCTACACTACCGTTCAAAAGTTTGGGGTCAGTAAGACTTGTAATAGTCTTTAAAGTAGTCTCTTATGCTCATCAAGGCTGCATTTATTTGATTAAAAATATAGAAAAAAACAGTAATATTGCAAAATGTTTTTACAATATAAAATAATGTTTTTTATTTTAACATACTTTAAAATGGAATTTATTCCTGTGATGAAAAGCTGAATTATTATCAGCTGTTACTCCAGTCTTAAGTGTCACATGATCCTTCAGAAATCATTCTAATATGCGGCTTTATTATTAGAATGATCAATGTTGGATAATATCAACAGTTGTGCTGCCAAATTTTTTTTTTTTTTTTTTTCAGGATTCTTTCATGAATAACAAGTTTAAAAAGTACAGTGTTTATTCAAAATATAAATATTTTATAACAATGTAAATTATTTATTATTAACTTATAAACTTTTAATTATTAACTTAATACACCCTTGGTAAATAAAAGTATTAATTTTTAAAAAAAAAAAAAAAAAAAGAAAGAAAAAGAAAAAGAAACAATAAAAATGTTCTGACCCCAAACTTTTGAATGGTAGTGTACGTTTACACGTTTAGACTGTAGAATAGACTGATATAAGTATTCAACAAATATTTAAAGACCAAAAAAAAACAGAGGTTTACAAATTTTGTGTACTTCTTAAAGAAACATGGTGAAACATGATGCAGATGGAGAAGATCTTTGTATTTAATATTACATTTAAAGCATTCACTACAATACATGAAGCAAATATCCTTGAAGCCGTATGTAAATATCCATAATACCCATTGGGATGAAGATAAACCTTGCTGTTATCTGGTCTATAATTTGTAGTATTCCAATACTGTATTCATATTTCCTCTAGGTGCTGTGAGTTCTTCCTCCCTGCAATAATTCAACACAAAAACATTTACCGAGCTCTCATGATTGCAGACTGTCACAGTTCAATGTGAATCAAAAACTCACCAGCTCTTCTTGCACAGATGATCTGAAGAAGAATCACAGTAGGAGCAGCAAACACTGCAACCTCAACAATAATCACAATCACTGCAGGAAAGATGAGAGACACAATCAAGAGAAAAACAGAGTCGATCTGTGAACTGTGAATGAAGACAAAGGTATAAAACAGCGAACAATGCAAAGACGTGTCGTACCTCTGAATAATGATCCAGCAGTCCTACTCACTTCAGTTTGTGCTGGATCTGTGATCATGTCTGTTAGATCAGTTCAAACATAATGAACATATGAACCAAACATCTTAATACTTAAGCTTACACATCACATAAATGATAAATATGCACTGGACCTGTGTGAAATGAAAATGTCTCAGTAATGTCACCTTGGTTCTCAGATAGGGAACAAGACGCTGTGCTGGCGCTATAGGAAACCACCCCTTAGGTGACGCCTGATACCATCACACCAATTTATTGACCAGTGGTGCTTTGCACCGCCCTCTCTCATATATTCCTTATTAGAGAGCGCTTGCACCATCTAAACTGAGATTTTCTATGATGAAGGAAGCACTAAAGTACACTCTAAAAAAACGCTGGGTTGAGACCGCTGGGTAAGAAAGTTGGGTTAATTTAACCCAATTTTGGGTTAAAACTGGTCTTAATTTATAATCCAGCGCTGTTGGGTTAGGAACGCGGACTCGAGAGAGAGCAGGCACGTCGTGTCCACCGTACGTCAAAAAGTGCGAGAAGCAGCCATTTTCTCAGCGTCTGCAGATGGAAGCGAGTGAAGGATGATTTTCGGTAAGTAAAGATTAAAAAATGTAAAATCATCATTCATTATGTGTGTCCGGGAGTATTTTAAGACTTGGAACGCGGGAAAAGTCGGAAAAGAGCTTTTATTGTAAAATACGCTGACGCGGTTTTCGCCTCAGAAATAGTCTTAACGGCCTCTTCTACTGAACGGAAGAGATAGCTTTAATACAACGTCTGTGAGTTTCATATATGTCATATTTACACAAGATTTAGGTGTTAATAGAGGGTTATTAACCGATTTACAAAGGTAATTCGTAAACCTTTTTCCCCCCGCGATTAAACTGAAAGTAGTTTCCTAAAGAAAACGGCGTCGTGTAATGAAGACTAACTTAATTATTGTAAGGCTCATTAAGTTTTAATTGTTAAAAGTAATGTTTTGCATGTAATATTTCAGACTTGTTGAGCTTCGAGTCTTCATTGTGCCCGCGCTGGGAGTTAACGGCACAGAAGACCGCGAGTGAGAGGAGGCGATCGGTTCAGCTTCTTCAGAAGAGACGGAAAGACGGTACAAGGCAAGTAAAGGTCATAATTCCATATAATATCACCTTTTTTGACTATTAGTAAAAGAATGGTTGCATTTTTTAGAGATTGAAAGCCAGAGACATAGGAAAGCTTCATTTTTTTTAGGATTAATGCAAGTGATTTTTAGAAAATACATGTTTCTGTTGTCTTCTGCCTGTTTACTTCACATTTTGATACAACAACAGTATGATGACTATTTAATCCATTGATGTCCGTTTTTTGCAGAACTCAACTTTGAGGCTAACACCACAGGAGCCTACTTGTGTGAGGAGGCGATTTTTCTGAGCTTTTGAAAAGAGGGAAAGGTGATTTAAGGCAAGTAAAGGTAATAATTTAATGTTATATTTAATTAATAAATTTATTTATTTGTCTAAGAGTAAAAATCTGTTTTATGTAGATGTTCAAAGCCAGAATCAGGATAGATTCATTCTTTTTGATTGATACGAGCTATTTGTAGAAAATAAACATTTTCATTGTCTTCTGCCTGTTTACTTAATATTTTGATGCAAAAATAGTATGATTACTTGTTCACATTTTAATTAAATAATTGATGTGCATATTTTTCATTGCAGAACTCAAACCAGCTCTGGAGTTAACGGCACGGAAGGCCGCGTGTGAGAGGAGGCGATCTCCTCAGCTTCTTCAGAAGAGAGGGAAAGACAGTATAAGGCAAGTAAAGGTCATAATGTCATAATTCCATATTATATATATTTTTTGACTAGTAGTAAAAGAATGTTTACTTTTTTGTAGATGTTGAAAGCCGGAGACATAGGAGAGCTTCATTCTTTCAGGATTGATGTGAGTTATTTTTTCAAAATACATGTTTCTGTTGTCTCCTGTTTGTTTGCTTCACATTTTGAACAGTATGATGACAGTATGATGTTCACATTTTATTTAAACCACTGATGTCTGTGTTTTTTTTATTGCAGAACGTAAACCAACTTTGGAGTTAACAACACAGAATCGTGCTTGTGTGAGGTGGTGATATTCTCAGCTCATTCATAAGAGAGGGAAAGGTGGTTTAAGGCAAGTAATGGTCATATTTTTTTTTTTTTTTTTTTTTTTTGACTGTAAAAAAATGTTTTATGTAGAGGTTAAAAGGCCAGAGACATAAGAGAGCTTCATTCTTTTAAGATTGATGGGAATTATGTTTTAGAAAATAAATGTTACCGTTGTCTGCTACTGTAGTATTCTAAAGCACTGTGGTAGACAAAGACAATAAACAACCACACAATATGGTTGAAATTATAAAACAGTCTAGTTACCCATCCTTACAGAATTGGATGCACCTCTGTTTGAAAATGGTTACATTTGAACTAAATGTTTTCTTTTTTAAATGTTTTTCTATTTTAGGCCACTGATGAAGAGCAGGTGGTGACTGGGATGAATGCTGGACAAAGAGGAGAAATGATCTTTCCCCCAAACTGATGCAACGGTGGTTTTAAAGGAGGAGGCCACCCTGGATAATGTCAAAGATGTTGCACGCCTTTGCTGAGCTGATGGGACTTCATGACTACATCAACTATCTTAAAGAGATTAAGGAAATTGGCAGTGATGCATTTTCTGTATGCAGTCATGGACTATGAAACAAACCGTAAGTGTATAGTCTGTAAAAAACAAAATGTCAAATGCTCGTTCTGTGTTGTTCAGTAGAAATGGAGTTCACGTTCATTCGTACACATACTCACAAGACTTCACACATTTGCTTGTGTTAAATGTTATAATGTCAGTGTTAATGTTGTGGTTTTATTTTTAGTTTGTGTTTAAAAAAAAAAAGAAGAAAGAAACTACTAATTGTACAATTATTGTGAAGTAGTGTTTTTTGTACAGTAGTTTTATACAATATACAGAATTTACCAGAAAAAATAGTCAGCAGATGTTCAGTGCTTCATTTATAAACTCTGTACCTGCTAATGCCATATTTTTTCTGCATTTCTTTTCACATGCATGTTACTTTTGAATGTTTTCTCTTGTTGTAGTTTTTAATAAACATTTATCTTTTGATAGTCATTCTGTGTGTGTTAAAGTGATTTTATAATGATCAAGATTTGTAGATTTAATGCCTAGCTCAATTTTGGGTTCATTTTAGCCTAGCAGTGTAGTAATTTTAAACCATAAAAAAAGCAACCCAGCATGCTGGGTCAATCATTCAACCCAACTTGCTGGGTCAAAACAAACCAGCGTTGGGTTTGTCCCTTTTTTACCCAGCGCTGGGTTGCCAAAATAGCCCAAATTGGGTTGTTTTTAACCCAGCATTTTTTAGAGTGTAGGAGAATAGCAAGCAATGCAGTGACCGATCGCATGCTGTTTGAGAGAGGGGCTTTCAGTGGACCTTTAAACCTTAAAGCACACTATAGATGACAGAAGAAAACAGTATCTGAGAGCCAATGCAAAGCACTGATGTGAGAAAGACAGTGATGATGTACTTTTAGTTTTGTGTGTGTTTGTAGTCGAGGGATCCTGAGAGTTTGTGGTGTGGATTGGAATCACTGCTACCGTTGTTTTGTCTTGAGCTGTAAAGATGAAATCTGTTAGTTCAGATTAATCATACTGTGGAATATGACAATCCTATTTTATTTAGTTAACACACAGGACAACTCTATATTAAGACATTTAAGAGAGACTCTTTAGTAACTGATTGATGAATTTGTTTTCTCACCTGAACTCTTAACAGTATATGTGACTGAGGTCTTGACTTGATTTCTGTGAGTAACTTCACATCTCCACTCTCTGTTGTCATCTTCATTCAGGAGTGTTGTAGTCACAGTGATGATACAGTGTCCTGGAGCTGATTCCTGATATCTGGAGTCTGATATGATCAGTTTAACACCAGCCTGATTCAACAAGAACAGCTGAATTCCCTCAGAATGGATCCAATCATCACAAGAGACTCCAGTATGTGAATATGAATACAACTGACAGTAGAGAGTCACAGAGCTGCCTGCACTGATCTCAGTCTGTGAGGATGATGAAGAGACTGAAACACAAAATAACACACAAATCACACATTTTTCAATCATCATGAGAGTTTAAATGAAGAATTTGCACTTTTTAAATTGACCACATAATATTAAAATTACCATGAAGAACATGCAGAGAAACACATGCATCAGCTCCTTGTTGTTGTCCATTCACATATTGTCGGCAGCTGTAAAATCCATAATCTTCTTTTATGATGTTCTTGATGTTCAGAGAGCAGTCAGACCCCAGACTCAGTCTCATGTCTCTCAATGTCTTTCTTCTTTATCCCTAAACCAATCAGTTCAACTGCTGCTGAATGTCTGTTATAGATCCATGTAGTTGATTTGCAGTCATGAAGATGATTATTACAGGGCAGACGGACATTTTCACCAGAACTGATGAACACATGAGTCTCATCCACTCCACTGGTACCTGAAACACAAGGACTTTAAGTTACATATTATTGAATGAAAATGTATTGTATGCAGACAGACATATAGAGCATGTAGAAATGTGTTTACCTGTGAGAAGTGAAGAGAGAATGATCAGTCCCAGCAAACACAAATGACACTTATCAGCCATTTTCTCTTTCTGTCAGTCTTCCTCTTCATTATCTGCTCACAACTCTTTCTTTATATACTATACTATCAGCTCTTCCTGTGTTTGTTCACTTCCTCTGATCTGACCAAGTGAGTTTTTAAATTCTGCTAGTGTTCATATATTGTGACACTGTATTAGTCATAATGGAGTACTGTTGCTTCATATTTCTTGTAAACATCCTCTCAAATTCAAAAATATTTTATTACTAATACATAACATACAGATATGTAAGAACATATACTGTACATGTTAAATAAGCAAGTACGTGTCTGTAATATGATGGTGCAGATAAAAACACGGTTAATTCATGAAGAACAGCAGATACAAATCTAACTGACACTGTGTCTCCACATTTTTTCTTCTAATTGTTTAGGTTCATTGTAGAAATAAGCAACTGTGTTCATGTGAATACTCGACAAGGTAACTGTGTGTTTATATGAACATTTAAACATTGCAAAACAGCACATTTCTGTACTTGAATGCTGACAGGCGTCCACGCATACATGCAGAGATCCATCGCACAAGGGCAATTTTAGTTTTCTTTCACATCTCACTGCACTTTTAAAGCATCAATTAAGCACATCCCAGTCTTTATTTCCCAAGTGATCTGTACTTTACCACTCAGAAATCAGATCAGAAAATTCTCAGTCCAAACCTTATTGACATCAGTGGTCAAATGGCTTGTACAGTACTCAAATCATGTAAACTTAACTAGGGATTTTTGAGTAACTAGGACTTCTAGCACAAATAGTAAGTTTTAATAGATCTAAATCATAAGGTAAACAAACAAACATTAGGTAAACAAAAGAGAAAATAAGTTAGCACATTTTTTTGTTGTTGTTTTTAAAGACAATTTTTCAGTTTGTAATGCTGCAATCTCAATGTTGAGGTTTGGAAACAGTCACCGCAGTAGAGCAGTGATCATCTCTGAACACAGACTGGACTGATGATGCTGTGAATTCTGAATCATTCTGATGGCAGTTCCTCTTCTTTCTTTCTGTGAGCTACTGTATGCCATTAAACTCCTTTCATTTAACAATGCAATAGTTCAGACTGTTAATAAACTGATATTAACCCTAATTATAATTAAATCAACCAAACATTTTACTCCAATTCTCCACCATTCTCAGTTAACCTCTTTCTTTACCACAAGACAAGATCATTTCCACTGAAGCAGAACAAGTTTACATGTTTCAGGTTCAAATGAAAGAAAATACTTTTAAAAAATACTTCTTTTTTTCTTCAATTCATCTAATTTTTACAAAAAAACCCATTTGAAGAAAACAAATGATAACAGAGCTTGGACTGAACAGACTTAATTTACAGCACCAGTCAGTTTATCCAATCTTTACATCATGTCTACACCACTACACCTACACCACAGCTAATACAACCCATTAGAATTAGTGATACCATCTGCAAAAACTGTCCTGCACAGCTCAAAAGCACCAATGGTCACAGAGGAGTTCAAAAAAGGTCAAAAAATTGGTTTTCAATTTAAATAAAATTGGGAGACAGGACGTTTGCCCAACTATGGCATGATTGGTATGTATGTTGTTGGTATGACCCAAGGAATAGTTTGAGACCAGTTTCATTACAATAGGCTAATCTAATAAAAAATTATGAAATTTCAAAAAACGCTAATAATTAATGGTTGATAAATGGTTAACCAATGCTGTTACCAATTTAATGTGATGTGGTCAGTGTGAGGTGACAATGCCACATACAAAGTTTGATGTAAATATGTCAACGCTTTTCAAAGATACAGGCTCAGATGCAGTTTGGCATCTTTCCAGCAAATTCGTTGATTCAATCAATAAAAACCGTTTTGTATTTCTACACAAAATCTGTAACTTTTTGTCAGAATTAATGATCCAAGTCAAATTTAGTAAACATCAGACCAATGAGCTAGGAGAGGTCTGAGGTTTTCAACATTAATCAAAATGGCGGACAGGACGTTTTAATTTAATTTTAATTTCCAATTTAAATCAAATGTTATCAGCGTTTTTTTTTTTTTTTATTTCTTTGTAACTTTTGGCCACAAGGTGGTGCTGTCCCCAAACGTTCCTGTCCTGTCAGGGCATGGTGCCAAAGACACATACTGAGATTCATAATGATACACCAATGCGTTTGTAAGATATAGCATTTTATGATAAAATTCAAAATGGGCGACACCCAATATGACTGGTATGGGAATACTGTGTATAGTTCGACTCGGCACGTTCCTCCGAATCTAAAGAGACCAGTGATTTCTGGCCAAATCATTTAGAAGTTATTGGTGGAAATTTCCATGTCATATCTCCTGACCACTAGGTGGCAATTTTCTGAAACCCTGCAGGTAACCTCAGGTCATGCATGTTATAACACACTCCAAGTTTGGTGTCAATATGCCAAAACGTTGCGGAGATATAGCCTCACGTCCATTTTTGTGTGCTATTTGTAGAATTTCTTCATGCGTTATTAGAGAACGGTTTGACTAATCAACTTTGGCCAGTATGCTCTGAAGATGATCTGAGACTGAGATACCGTTTAGAACGTGTTTGAAAAAGTAGGTTTTACAAACTTTTAAAATTAGCGAAAAAACTAAACCTTATGACTTTTAAATCAACTTGGCATTAGCCAAGGATTCAGAGGAAAAATTTATTTTCCTTCATGACTTTGTGATTTAAAAGTTATTAGCGTAAAATGAGTGAAAATTTGGACAAGTAGTGGCGCTACTGAGTCTGAGTTAGAGACTCCAAACTTGCTGTGGTTAATGTTGGGACTGTCCTCTATCAGTGTGCCTAATTTCACAATTTTCCTGTAAGTGGTTCTATGGGCTGCCATTGACTTCCAGAGCGGAAGAAGAATAACAAGAAGAACACCAATGGAGTAGGTGTCTTCGCACCTTCGTGCTTGGCTCCTTATAAGATTAAACTGTCAAACACTAGTGCCGCTGTACATCCGAATCAATGATGTCTCCTCCAGAGAGGATTCCACAGCATCTTCTCTGTTTGTCTCTCCATTACCTGTAAGAAAATAGAACAAAACACATGTGATAAGACAGTAATGCCTGCTGATGTTACGACTACAGTTAGTCTGAAACGCACTGATACAAAGAGAGCACAAATCAGGGCCTGGTTAAAGACTGATCTGTTTTAAGTAAAATATCAGTATTTTTTCCCCACATATATAGGCTGTTTAAATGATTTAGGGCATCTAACTTTATCCTGAATTATTTTATTTTATATTTTTTACAAAATGTAATCAGCCATTTGTTGTTATGCTGATGATACTCAGCTCTATATTTCTTCACGGCCCGGCGAAACAAACCAATTTGATAAACTGATTGTGTAGTTGAGTTAATTGTGATTGTGTAGTTGAGGTGTTAATTATTGGACCTAAAACCTCCACGTGTATTAACGTAAAACACTGTCTAATACTTGATGGCTGCTCTGTCAATTCTTCATCTTCAGTTAGAAACCTAGGTGTGCTATTTGATGGCAATCTTTCCTTTGAAAACCACATCTCTAGTATTTGCAAAACTGCATTTTTACATCTCAAAAATATATCTAACTTATGACCTATGCTCTCAATGTCAAATGCTGAAACATTAATTAATGCGTTTATGACCTCAAGATTAGATTATTGTAATGCTTTATTGGGTGGTTGTTCTGCTCGCTTAACAAACAAACTCCAGCTGGTCCAAAATGCAGCAGCTAGAGTTTTTACTAGAACCAAAAAGTATGATCATATTAGCCCGGTTCTGTCAACACTGCACTGGCTCCCTATTAAACATCGTATAGATTTTAAAATCTTGTTAATTACTTATAAAGCCCTGAATGATTTAGCTCCTCAGTACCTAAGCGAGCTCTTATCACATTATAGTCCCTCACGTCCACTGCGTTCTAACCTTGCTTACACATAACACATTAACACATTTCTATAATTCAAATCCGTTAAAGGATTGTTAGGCTGCACCAATTAGGTCAACCGGAACCGGGAACACTTCCCATAACACCTGATGTACTCAGTGCATCATCAGATGGCAGAATGGCATCTACGCTAATATTAGTCTGTTTCTTTCTTATTCCGAGGTCACCTTAACCACCAGATCCAGTCCGTATCCAGATCAGATGGTCATTGCAGTCCTCCGGATCCAGTCCGTACCCAGCCCAGATGGTGGATCAGCACCTAGAGACGACCTCTAGAGCCCTGAATGTCAGCGGAGACCACATCGACTAGATGAACCCCAGAGACGGATCCCCAGTGAAGACCTCGTCACCTAGACGGCTGTCGGCACAGTACCACGGGACCTGGTGAGTCCTCTGTGTCTGGCCAGAGGAGAACTGCCCCCCGACTGAGCCTGGTTTCTCCCAAGGTTTTTTTCCCCATTTGTCACCGATGGAGTTTTGGTTCCTTGCCGCTGTCGCCTCTGGCTTGCTTAGTTGGGGACACTTTATCTTCAAATATTGTATTTTATTTTGTTGTATTTGATTAACTACCTTTACCTGAAAATTGAGTGTTTACTGTTGCTCTTTGCATTGTTGATGTACTGTTTCCTATTTAATACTGTACAGCCGCCTTGTCACAATTCAGTATTGTTAAAGTCGGTATATAAATAAAGGTGATTTGATTTGAATTTTTTGCAGAACCCATATTTAACTACTGATGATTCATGTAATTTAGTGGAAAGTTGTGTGCATTTTACAGCATCTGATCCAAATAAGATCATATTATAATATTCTTACAAGCATGAGCTTCTCACCACAGACAGTAACTCTGAATTGCTTGTCATGTGTCTCTCTGCTGCTATTAAGTCTGTGTTTGTGATGCTCAGAGATCCAGTCTGACGGTCCAGCTTCAGTCTGTCTTTGAATCGGTCTCTGATCACCCTTAGTGCACCACCTCTGGAACAGTTAACAAACTCTGGTCTGTTTGTAATCTAGATATAGAAGAACAGTTTATTCCCAGATACAGGGAATTACAATAATCAATTCTAGAAGAAATACAATCATGAATTGCAGTTTAAAAGGGTTACAATGAAAGGAAGGTCTTCACTTTAGCCAATGCTCTTAGTTAAAACTTGATTTGATAACTAAATTTATTTGCCTATGCTTTCCAAAAACAAAGGCTAAAAGATGCATAAATAAAGAAAACAATAAAGAGGCCAAAATAGAGCATTGGGAGATCCCACAAGTCAGAATATTATAGAATAATATCATCCAATGCTGATTGAGAAGCTGCTATTTTTAAGATATGACTAAAACCAACCTAATGCAGTTCCTTGATGCCCACAACTTGCTCTAGCTGAACAAGCACCTTATGGTCAAATGTTTCAATGCCACACTTAAATCTAATAGTACCAGTATAACAGAGTCACCAGAGTCAGTGGCGATTAACACATCTTTTAAAACAGTTATTTGACTTTCTCATCTCATCTCAGTACTCTTTATTTTCAAGAATCTCCAATCTGAAAAATGCATTGTATTGTGTTCTCCCATACTGAAAACATAATTACCATGATACACTGAGGTCTTACTGCTGACTCGGATGATTTCAGCGATGCCGGTGTCATTATCTTTATCCTCTGGTTCAGTAACATCAGCGTTCAGAGTGATGGAGTCTCCTGATGTCACTTTTACCATGCCAACAAAAATTACAGAAAAAAAATGCATGTGCGGGTAAACATCTCAGTTCATCGAATACTGAAAATTAACAGAAATATGATAATTTAATTAAAAGACTCACAGCACAAACTAAACGTCTTTTACAAGACTTTATTTCTGCTTCTGATTTGTAGGTGATAAACTCCAGAGTCCGTGATTTTGGCATTTATGATGGTCAGAGATCCAGTCTGATCATGCATCTGCAGTCTGTCTCTGAATCTCCCATCATCAGCATCATTTGAGATCTCATTGGTGTCTCCATCTCTTTTAGCTAAAATGTTGTCTTCAGATCCAAAGCTCCAGAGAATCTGATCGTCCCTCTGTAGTTCACTAATGCCAGTGTCTAGAGTGACGTCTTCTCCCTCTGAGAACTGTAGTGAGTCCACTGCATGAGTACACAAAACATGAAGAAAAGTGAAGATGAGAACAAAGCTAGCATCACTAACAATGCTGTTTACATCAACAGATGTTCTCACATTGGGGAGAAGATCTACAGGTGCTGGTCATATAATTAGAATATCTTCAAAAAGTTGATTTATTTCACTAATTCCATTCAAGAAGTGAAACTTGTATAATGTATACATTCATTCCACTCAGACTGATATATTTCAAGTGTTTATTTCTTTTAATTTTGATGATTATAACTGACAACTAATGAAAACCCCAAATTCAGTATCTCAGAAAATTTAAATATTACTTAAGACCAATACAAAGAAAGGATTTTTAGAAATCTTGGCCAACTGAAAAGTATGAACATGAAAAGTATGAGCATGTACAGCACTCAATACTTAGTTGGGGCTCCTTTTGCCTGAATTACTGCAGCAATGCGGCGTGGCATGGAGTCGATCAGTCTCTGGCACTGCTCAGGTTTTATGAGAGTCCAGGTTGCTCTGATAGTGGCCTTCAGCTCTTCTGCATTGTTGGGTCTGGCATATCACATCTTCCTCTTCACAATACCCCATAGATTTTCTTTGGGGTTAAGGTCAGGCCAGTTTGCTGGCCAATTAAGAACAGGGACACCATGGTCCTTAAACCAGGTACTGGTAGCTTTGGCACTGTGTGCAGGTGCCAAGTCCTGCTGGAAAATGAAATCTGCATCTCCATAAAGTTGGTCTGCAGCAGGAAGCATGAAGTGCTGCACAATGTCCTGGTATACAGCTGCATTGACCTTGGACCTCAGAAAACACAGTGGAGCAACACCAGCAGAGGACATGGCACCCCAAACCATCACTGACTGTGGAAACTTTACACTGGACCTCAAACAACGTGGATTCTGTGCCTCTCCTCTCTTCCTCCAGACTCGGGGACCCTGATTTCCAAAGGAAATGCAAAATTTACTTCCATCAGAGAACATAACTTTGGACCACTCAGCAGCAGGTCCAGTGTAGCATTTACTCTACGCAATTAACTTATAGAGATTTGTAATACAATTCTATGGACCAGCGTCTTAGTAAAATAGACTCGCTGCTGAGAAAGATGCCACAATCTCATCAGACCAGACAAGATTTGTCTTTGACTTGCAATTTATATTTTTTTCAGAAACACAACTAGTAAGTTGTTTCAATTTATAAACAACAACAGAAATGGGAAAAAAAACAAAAAACAATATTTTCACAAATTTCAGTTCTTTTTTTCCAGTCTATTAGAAACCAGGTTTTTTCGAATAGTCCATAGAACAATTTGAAAGTCCTTTTATCCGTCACAAGGGGAAAAGAAAGTCTCCGTCCGAGAAGAACAGAAGAAGAGAAAAGTCATTCGATTTCCTACCATTCGCAGAATTCACAATTGGCCTTTTTGCACAGGAAAATCCAAGAACAGACTGAAGGGGCTTGCCAGTCCAAACCCTCCTCAGAACGAATGGAAGGCCGGGACAAATCCAGAATGAAGACTCCAGAACACCTCATCGCAAGGAGATCAACTCAACATTGAAGGGACAGAACCACAACAAAAACCTGACCTTGAACAGACAAGGTCACAAAACAATCATTAATATCTTCATAAAAACAAAGTTTTAACTTAGGAAAAAAAAAAAAACTAATCCCAGTACATTATACATTTCACACAGAGCTTGAAAACATATACATGAATACTTCAAATAAAGAACATTTTCTTCATATGCGCCATGTCTGTGTCTTTTTTTCCATATAACATACTTGTTTACACATGATTGACCACTTCTAGTCAAATTATTGATCACACAGTTAGCTGTTACTTCCCAATATACAGCTTTACACACTTTTACATATATAAATCACTCTCAGAGACTTAATTCTTCGTTTCCCTTTTGAACAATAATAACGATCTGATTTGTAACAATTAATAAGTGACTTGACTTACCAAGGAGATCGCTATACACAACAGAAAGTTCCCGAAAGGCATGGATGTACCTCGTCCCCTTTAAATCCTTTTCCTTCTCCTTTTTAATCAAAAATATACGCTGTAAACACTTTAGCATCTCTCTGATGCTAACATGGTAAATTGCATATCACCGTATCTTTTGATATTTATAAGGTGAATGTTCGTTCCACCCTAATCGGTAATATTAATTGCATGCATTCATAATACAACATAAGGTTCGTCATTTCACTCACATCAATCCTTCGACAAAATTCTTCTAGAAGGTTTTTTTCTGTCTATTTTATGTCATGGAGCAAAACGAACACCACACTCACTAGGAATCGATGCAAATGTAAGTGAGCTGCTTCTAACTTTACCTTTGAAACTCGTGCAAATCCCGGAAATTAATTGTTTTTACTGCGCCGCATTCTGTGTTCTCATTGATCCTTCTCTAGTTGAAGACGGCTCACTATTGGTCACGTCAATAATCAATTAATAATATGGGTTCGTATAAAATTAATATATTCTTTTATAATTTGACTTCTTTCGAATAAGTTTCAATACTTTTTTTCACTATTAGGTTCTCATATAAATCATATATATATACACACACACATATACATATACATATATATATATATATATATATATATATATATATATATATAAAACATTCTTTTGTCTGTTACTCTCTGGTAACCTTGTTTACACCAGTCCTTTTTGTCTTTAGCCCAGGCAAGACGCTTCTGACGCTGTCTGTTGTTCAAGAGTGGCTTGACACAAGGAATGCGACAGCTGAAACCCATGACTTGCATACGTCTGTGCGTGGTGGTTCTTGAAGCACTGACTCCAGCTGCAGTCCACTCTTTGTGAATCTCCCCCACATTTTTGAATGGGTTTTGTTTCACAATTCTCTCCAGTGTGCGGTTATCCCTATTGCTTGGACACAGAGCTCTGTGAACAGCCTCTTTTGCAATGACCTTTTGTGTCTTGCCCTCCTAGTGCAAAGTGTCAGTGGTCATCTTTTGGACAACTGTCAAATCAGCAGTCTTCCCCATGATTGTGTAGCCTACAGAACTAGACTGAGAGACCATTTAAAGGCCTTTGCAGGTGTTTTGAGTTAATTAGCTGATTAGAGTGTGGCACCAGGTGTCTTCAATACTGAACCTTTTCACAATATTCTAATTTTCATTAGTTGTCAGTTATAATCATCAAAATTAAAAGAAATAAACACTTGAAATATATCAGTCAGTGTGGAATGAATGTATATATTATACAAGTTTCACTTCTTGAATGAAATTAGTGAAATAAATCAACTTTTTGAACATATTCTAATTATATGACCAGCACCTGTATGGTGAATCTCTCGTCATCTTCAGGTAAGGTCTCTTTGTTTCTTAAAGGTATCTTAGTGATGAGAGAGCCTTGAGGTCCAAACCTCCAGAGCATTTGATCATATTGCTGTGGTTCGGCTATACCAGTGTGTAGAGGGACTGAATCTCCCTCTGTCATTTCATCTGTTCACATCACCCAGAAACTGAAAAATAAATAAATGAATAAATTAAAAGAAATCTGAAATTAAATACATAACAATCAGTATATATAGACAAATAGACATTAATTTAAGTTTACTTGCTTAATAAACCTTGTGTGGACAATAATTATAAATTAGCATATTGACACCAAACTTGGTGTGTGTTGTAACAAGCATGACCTGAGGATACCTGCAGTGTTTCAGCACAGTGCCATCTAGTGGTCAGGAGATATGACATGGATATTTCCACCAATAACTTCTAAATTGTTTGGCCAAAAATCACTGGTCTCTTTACACACTGGCCTATGGTTATGAATCTCAGTATGTGTCTTTGGCACCATGCCCTGACAGTTCTCAGAACGTTTGGGGACAGTGCCACCTTGTGGCCAAAAGAACTTAAATGTCTAACTCAAACTAAGGTTAACCCATATAAAACATATTTAACCCATATAAACTACATAAAATATAGAACACAAATGTGGAAATTGACTTAAAATAGCAGCACATGAATTGTATGCATTGCTAAGTTTATTTGATATTTGAAAAGTATTTGATGTGAGACTGATGTTAAAAGAATGATGATGACATACAGCGCTAATAAACATTCACTAAAATATATAGAGGCGTGCTTCAGAAAACACATAATAGAAAAAGCACCAGCAATTTAAGAAAACATCTTCAGTTTGACAGTATATGTGCTGCAAATACTCACAACACAACCACATACAAAAACACTTTTCATATCACAACACATTCAAATACAGAAATTCAAGAAATTGTATTCATTACGTCATTTTAATACGATAAGCTATAATTAATTTTTGTAAGGGAAGTTGAAAAGTAAGTTAGCCAGTTTACATAACATTTCACTATAGAAGCCCATTTCTGCCATATAAGAAAAACAAAAGAAAAAAACTATTTAACTATCTTTCATTAGGCCACACTCTACCCCAAGAAAACACTTAACACGCATATCATATTCTGAGGTTTATTCTGCTTATAAGATGGTTCTAGTTGCTTATAAGTATCCAGCTCATAAGATGGGATATTTAGTACTGAAGTAGGTTGTTACTGTCAGGATTATGTTCTGTTTGTCTTGCCTTCCTTGTGTTTTTCCCGTGTGTTTCTTGTGTTTTTGGTTTAGTCCAGGTTCCCCCCTTAGGTTTTAGTGCACTTGGTATTGTCTTGCCCATATTTGTACTTCCCCTCATTATCTCGTTTGTGACCACTCCCTTGTCTTTATGTATTTAAGGTCTGTTTGTTCCACATGGTCGTGTCGGTGATTGTATTGTTGTTAGTGCTTTGTTTTGTCGTGGTTGCTGGTTCCCTGTATTTCCCCGAGTTTGTTCTCTTTGGTTTATTTAATAAAGCAGTTTTGTTGGATCTCCGCTCTCCTCCTGCTCCTTCCGCACACGACGACTACCCCCCGTGACAGTTACCAAGTTTAGTGCTTACTTATATATCGGAGTGAATTTATGGTGGTTACTGATAGAAAGCCCCTAACGTATGTCCTGACCATTTAAATCTAAAGACTAAATTTGCCTGCAACCACTCATAAAATGTATAGAGTTTAACTGTAAACCTTAGTAAACAAGTTCAAAGGTGGTATGGTGTTGTTCTTACTTTACAAACACAAACTTCTGATTTGCTGCTTATTAATAGTTATTAAGAGAGTTGTTACGTTTAGGTATGGGATAGATTAAGGGATCTAAAATATGGTCATGCAGAATAAAACATTAATATGTGCTTTATAAGTACTAATCAGCAGCCAAAAATGCTAGTAATATGCATGCTTAATAGCAACTAGTTAATAGTGAGATTATTTCATTTTAAAATACTCAAATAGATCAATTATAGGAGTTTATTCTGTGAAACGAACACTTTGGTCTCGAGTACTTGAGTACAACAGCTGCAGCTGCAAAGAGCAGCACAATACAGATCAGTGCTACAGCTCCTGAAGACAGACCTGGATCAGGAACAGCTAGAGAGTGACAGAGACACTCATCCATGTCATAAACATTAAAATCTCGTCACACTTTCTATAATAACATTATATATAAAAAAATAATAATAATAAATAAATAAAATAAATAAATAATAATAATAATAAAAAATCATTGTTAGAAAAAAGTTTTTATGAAATATAACTGTACTCACTGACATAAACATTGTATCTCTTGTAGGAGGTCTCTTCACTGTTGGTGAGCTGTAGTTGATAAACTCCTGTATCTGTGGATCTGGTGAGATCTTATGGAACGTTATGTTGATTTCAGCCAGGAAAGTGTCTGGACTCAAAGGTCCAAACATCCACAGAATCACATCATGTTTCTGAAGTTCACTGACACCAGTCTGTACAGTGACAGAT
This sequence comes from Labeo rohita, assembly GCF_022985175.1. NCBI lineage: Eukaryota > Metazoa > Chordata > Actinopteri > Cypriniformes > Cyprinidae > Labeo > Labeo rohita. The sequence goes on from NW_026127450.1 coordinate 53,491, forward strand.
TTTCCCTCTTTTGTGTTTGTGCAAAAAACACATCTGAAGAATAAACAGAAACAGTTTTTTAAAATTTCACTTCACGTTCACTGAGAGTCCATCTTAGTATGAGTATATATAACTAAAACTAAGAGCTCTGAACCAATTAGATGTGAGTCGCTCACCATGGACGGTCAGACTGAACGTCTTGTACGAGGTCTCGCTGCTGATGATCTTCAGCTGATAATCTCCAGAGTGTTTGGTTCTGATGTCACGGATTCTCAGAGATCCCGTCTGACTGTCCAGCTGCAGTCTGTCTCCGAATCTCCCATCATCAACATCATAAAGTGATATGACCTGAGTTTTTCCATTGAGTTTAGCAATAATAGACCCCATGAGATCCATACATCCACATCATCAGATCAATCTTGCGTGTCTCAGTGATGTTAGTGTATAAGGTAACAGAATCTCCCTCTAAAACGGATACTTGCTTTATTTTAGCAGCCCCACCAAACACACCTGTGAACAGGAACAGTTCCTCAGAGATTCATCCTCTATAAAGCTGATATAAGCAGATCCAACCTTTATTCTTTAACTGCAACTATGCAAATTGTTACAGTTAAAGTACATATTTAAGGACGGTTGCAGAGGCAAAGCTTACAAGCAGTAGTACAGGTATATGTGCCAAAAAATTTGAATATCGAGGGAAAGTCCATTTATTTAAATAATTTGTTTCACAAAGTGAAACTTGTGTTATATAAGTTCACTACACACCAAGTGAAATATTTTCAATTTTAATGATTATGGGTTAAAGGTTTAAAAAAAAAAAAAAAAAACAAATCCAGTATTTCACAAAATTAGAATATCATGAGCTGTAGAATATCATTATCAGCTGTAGAATTCCATACGTCAAGCCACTCCTGAACCAAAAACAATGTCAGAAGTGTCTGTGCTGGGCTAATGAGAAAAAGTATTGGTCTGTTGCCCAGTGGTCCCAAGTCCTGTTTTCAGATGAAAGCAAATCAGTCCCAGAGTCTGGAGGTAGACCGGAGAGGCACAAAAGTCAAGCTGCTTAAAGCTGCTGGTGTGGGTCCATGTCTTTTATCAACTCCACAGTCAACGCAGCTATCTACCAGGAAATTTTAGAGCACTTCATGCATCCTGCTGCCGACAAGCTTTTTGGAGATGATGATTTTATATTCCAGCAGGATTTGGCACCTGCCCACAAAGCCAAAACTACCAGTACCTGGTTTAATAGCAATGGAATAACTGTACTTGATTGGCCGGCAAACTCGCCTGACTTAAACCCCATTGAAAATCTATGGGGTATTGTCAAAAGGAAGATGAGGGAACAGGGACCCCGAAATGCAGATGAGCTGAAGGCCAATATCAGAGCAACTTGGGCTACCATAACACCTCAACTGCGTCAAAGGCTGATCGCCTCCATGCCACACCGCCTTGATGCTGTAATTAGTGCAAAAGGAGGCCCAACAAACTACTGAGGACATAATACAGTACATTAACACACACTTTTCAGAAGGCCAACATGTGTTTAAGATCCTTTTTTTATTGGTCATATGAAATATTCTAATTTAAATATTCTAAAAGTACTGGATTTGTTTTACCTTTGCATTTTTAAAAAGATGTGCATACAGACAACAATGTTGTCAAAACAGTCCAGGTTCAGAATCAGTACATTTAAGTCAACCTGAGGCCCTGGGCCCCTGTTTAAGAACCATGGTGTTACACACACTTAGTTTGTGTTTGCTGTTTAATAATCATTTGATACCTACAAAAACTGGCACATCTAATACTAATTGTAAGGTTTACAGAACCTCAGACACTTTGATCTTCTGAGATGGACAATACACACACACAGTGTATTAAGATATAGACATATGTTTCCACATCTCACTGAGAGAAGATGTGAGAAAAGTCCCTATCCACCTATTCCTTCCATCCACTTCCCCTCACCCATCTCCTCTCACTCAGTTCACTTAGACTGGTCAATAGCATAATATAATGTTCTACATGAGTACAAGTGATATCCATAGTCATGTTTAGTATCATTTGAACTGTCACTGTGTGTCTGGTACAATGATCTCATTCTCACAAGAAGTAAACTAAAAGGTAAACAGATCCTTAGAGTTCAGAGATATATTGCTCACTGTTAAGGTTGTACTATTTCCCAGTGTCTTTCATGCAAATTACCATCTGTCTCCAAAAGGTGCAAACGATCAAGTCTAGGACTTGATCAATGCAAATTCAAATTGTTAGTTCCTGTCTCCATTTCAGGGGATGTCTGTCTGGGTCTGAAGTACTTAAAGAAGTGTAGCAAGAAGATCAGGGCACTTTCTGTAGCCAGAATGAGCCCATAGTACTGTAACGAAGACGCTGAGGCGGCGTTAGAATCCATATGCGGAAGTTTATTGCAAACAACAGCAAACATACACGTGTAACCAGGCAGAGGGTCGATAACCAAAAAGCAGTCCACTCTTTCGACAGTCCAAGGGTAATCCGTAAATCGTAGTGAGAAACCAGACAATAAAGTCAAACCTTGATATCAGTCCACACAGGCAAACAATCCAAACAGGGAAATCCAAGAAATCGGTAGTCAGAAAACAAGGCAGAATCATACACGTGCAAACAAATCAGAGTAATCAGAAAACACTTGGTAAGGCAGGTAAACTGGCAGTACTTCACAATGAGAGAGCACATGGTCACCGCTTAAGTAGTCCCAAACAGGAAGTGAGTGTAGAAGCAGCAGAGGGAGCGCGCAGTCAGTATTCGGGTGATGGCTCCCTCTGCTGGCTTGGCATTACAAGTACGACACACTTGACACACTTCATACTATGTATTTTTCTCAAGTCATGTATGCATCTTACTCCTAGACTCATCTTGGAGATTTCTTGTATTGATTTGATATCTTTGAATAGGCTGTATAACTGGCATAATACATATTTACCTGACTGCTAATAAATTGTTACATTTGAATCTATTCTTATTTGCTCTGTAATTATTGACTCTAGTAGATTACAATGTATCCTTGTTACCGCATTTCCTGCATCAGGATAGTAACGGACTAAAATTCAATTGAGATGGAGCATAAGGCGCACCAGCTGTATCTTTAGAGATCCGGCTAACACTTGGTATTAGTTCAAGTGTACTTAGACTGTAAGGGCTAAAAGGGTATTTCCGTTTAGGTCAACTGAAAGTTGTTCGACCAACCTAAATAGAGTGAGCCTAACCTCTGTTTACTGTAATATTACTCTAGCTAAGTGTACATGGGAGACCATGGCATGACCAAACCAAAGCTACTATCGGAGAAGTAATGTTGGTCGGCTTATATCTATAGTAGTGGTCGTGACCTCCGACTAGAGATAATGTTGCTTTATTCAAGTGTGTACAGATCTATGGGGACTAAACAAAGGTACTTTTAGAATGAGCAAGCATAGGGGCGGCCGTCTAAAGTATTAGTCAGTTACCTCTGTCTAATATCCAAGACTGATGAGAATGTGACCGTAAGGTACGCTAACGGCCGAAGCGATATCTTTGAGCGACATGAGCACCCGAATGAACGAGTACAATGATATTAAAGAGCAAATAGAATCATCAGATGTCTAGATCAATTATCCTATGAAGGACCTATAATGATTGGCATTCTAACCTATATTCGAGGTCATAATAAAATGGAGTCAGATTAGATCATAAAATGGAGTCAGATTGAATTTAACTTCAATTAAATAACTTTGCGCACTGGAAAAACCCAACACGCAAGAAACCTTCGGCCACCATTGGATACCTTCCTTGGGCCAATTACGTGTACCTTACATAATAAATATATTTATTTTGACATAGTTTATATAATGCTGGAAAATACATTTCACCATACACAGACATGCTTGACATAGGCCTTTTATAATTAACAAATAATAAACCAGAGCTTGTTTCCTGACATGTATAAAATAATTATTATAATTATATAAAATAATTATTATAAAACATAGGATTTTTAATGGCACTGAACAAAACCATTAGTTGTCAATAATATGATATTTGGTTTCTGTATAATTATTTGTCTGATTTGTGATGGTTCTTGTTCACAGAGGCATAAAGTTGCAATTTTCCTGAGCTCCAGCTTCTGCTCCTCTGATGGAAGCGTAAGTCACTTTATCATCACAGCGAACCTGAATCAACATCACAGTTACTATTTTAACACACAACTATTACAGCATGTTGTTTGAGTTCAATTCAAGACACATTTAGAAGAACTGCATATAATCAAACCAATATAAGTCATGTTGAAGAAGTGTTTGCTCACCTTGTTCTTTTTGGCTTGTTTGTTATTGTTCACAGTAACTTGAGTATAAGTCACATCATCTGTCTGCTCCTAAACATCAATGAAAATAAGTTATTAAAGGTCCATCCATCACTACTGTGTGAAGCAGAATAATTATTTATCTCAGGAGCTGCATGTTGAAGTAAAATGTGTGTAAAACCTACAGGTTTAGTGAAAATCTATTATACAGACATGAGGTAACTGTTGAAGATGAATCATATTGTTCACTGAGCTCAGGATGGATGGAATGTTTGATTGTGTTATTGGTTTTATTATTTATATTTCTATCTGTGAGATTAGAGCAGAACCAGTAGAAATACAGTAACTTGTCCTGATCTGATGTGACTAATAAGAGTGTGATATTTCAGAGTCAGTTGTCTGTGGAGCTCATGGACACTAACAGCTCATGATCAACCTACAAAACTCACCACAGAGTCATCAGTCGCTCTTCTGACACCTGAAAAATAATGTCATGAGAATAGTTATGATCAAACACACAAACCAATCGATTTCTAAAAGAGTCTAACAGAATTCTAGTGCTGCAGAATAGAAACATTATTTGTGTGAACTCATGAATTCTCATTTGATCTGAAAGTCTTTTACAGAATATGATAAATTCTGAACACTCACCAGCTTTTTGACAAATCACCCAGAGAATCAGAGCAGCAAGGAGAACAGCGAATACAGCAGCGACAATAATCACAGTCACAGTCACTGAGGGAGAGACGATGTAGACAGACACATTAGATAAGACTGTACTACTGTTTAAAAACAATAAATAAATAAATAAATAAATAAAATAAAAATAAGATTAAAATAAAATTAACAAAGATATATATATATATATATTTTATATATATATATATATATATATATATATATATACACTACCGTTCAAAAGTTTGGGGTCAGTACATTTTTATTGTTTCTTTTTTGTTAATACTTTTATTCACCAAGGATGTATTAAGTTAATAATTAAAAGTTAATAATTAAAAGCTCTGTCCGAAATCGCTCACTCGTTCACTCATTCACTAATCCCTATATAGTGAATGGCCGTTGAGTGGACTATATCAGAAGGCGTGAACGAAATGAAGTGAACGAATTCGGACGGTGACGTATAACGTACTTCGCATGAGACATGGAACTGTTGCAGAAAACATCTTTGACAAATATGTACTTTTATTTTACATGTACCTTATTTTAGAAATAATATTAACAGCATTATTACTTTTAAATAACTTTATATTGTAATTATACATACCTCCGCGTCAGCTTTATGGTTTCATTAATGGTATTAATTTGTTTGGTAACGGTTATGTGTTTATAATCATTAAATACTATTAAATTACTGTCAACAAAAATAAACACGTTCATACTTTTATGTATATATTGTTTGCACATCTTGAAACTCTCCCGAGCAGCGTAATATTCAATGGTCGTACACCCCCCCTAAAGCGACCGTTAATTGTACGTAATGAATAGGCTACCGAACATTTTTAAATATCCACCAAATTATCTTTTTATTTATTTATTTTGTTTGGAAATTAACAAAGATGCTAGCTCAGTAAATTAGTAAAATATTAAACTGAGTAAATTCCTATATAATATATTTTGATATAAATAATGCATGAAATAAACATTAAAGCAGAAATAATAAAGATGTACGACATCTCTAATTCAAACTCGTTCGATCCCGCTCTCTCTTCCAGCTTGTCGGTTCTCCGCATTGGATTGTGGGATATAGTGCTTCAGCGAGTGTACATCGGTTGTACACTCGAAATCAGAATGATTTAAAGTAGTGAACGAATGTAGGGAATGAAGTCGTTCACTCAGAATTTGGACGTCACTACAAAATGGCTGACACCCGATATAGTGCACTATATACTGTATAGGGAGCGGTTTTGGACACAGCTACACTTTGTCAGTTTAATCTTGATTAAAGACCTGTCTCTTTAACCTGGCTTACACATAACATAAATACATCTATATCTAAAATCTGTTAAAGGATTGTTAGGCTGCATTAATTAACACACAGCCAGGAACACTTCCCATAACACCTGATGTACTCTTTTTTTTGGAAAGGAAAGGATGTGACACGTGGCCAAGTATTGTGACCCATACTTGGAATTTGTGCTCTGCATTTAACCCATCCAGGTGCACACACACAGTAGTGAGTAGTGAACAAACACGCACACACACCATATTGCTATCGCTGCTGCACCTGGGGAGCAGTTGGGGGTTCGGTGCCTTGCTAAAGGGACTCACCTCAGTCATGGTATTGAGAGCGCTGGATATTCACTCTCCCCACCCTCAATCCCTGACGAACCTCGGACTCGAACCGGCAACCTTTCAATTACAAGCCCGACTCCCTAACCATTAGGCCACAGCTGCCCCACTCAATGCATCATAAGAAAAATGGCATCTATTTTAGGGATCTAAGTGCATGGTCTAAGTGAACGCATGGTGCAGGTGAACTTGGGGCGTGTCCAAATCCACTTTTGCTATTTTAAGAACAGGAAAAAACAGTTGTCGCGCCCGGCGCATTGTCTAAAAGGGTTGTCCCTATTCTCTCAATGAGTCAAGGGTGTGTTTTGGGGCGTAACGTGCATTAAACCAATCAGAGTCTCATTTCCCATTCCCTTTAAGAGGATATTGAGCTTGTGCCATGGCGGATTCACTATTTACAGGGCAGAATTTGCAAGAACAAAAGCTGAACACTTCTTCAGAGAGCAGGGCCGGCGCCAACGGGGGCATTCATGGGCCGAGCCCACTCAAATGAGTAGCTGTGCACTCCCTTTCAAAAGTCTCCCCTGCTTGCTGAACGTGATCATTTTCTAAAGCCAAAGTGAAACCAAAAATCAGCTCACATAAGAAAGCGATTGACTATCTATTATGACATGTAGGCAATTTTATATTTATGTACACAATAATAATTGTTTACATTGTAATCCTTTCATTTTTAATATTTTTTTTGGTGTTGCTGCGCCTCCCTGTGTGTGTAATAAGCAGAGTGTACATGCATTATGGGACCAGGTTTCAGTTGGTCAATGGCGCAGTCTATTTCAGTTGCCTCAAAATAGCAACGCAACAACAATTCGCCTGAACACACCTCGTTTTCAGACCAGCACGCCCACGGGCGCATAAATGGGCACAAATGCATTTGCTATTTAAAGAATGTGGCGCAGGACATGAAAATGATAACTGCGTCAGGCTGAAACTAGCAAAAATCACTTACGCCGAGTGTATGATAGGGCCCCATAGCCACCAGATTAAGTCTGTATCCAGATCAGATGGTCACTGCAGTCACCCGGATCCAGTCCGTACCCAGCCCAGAAGGTGGATCGGCACCAACTTGCATTGCAGCCTGGAATTAAACCACACTATGCTGGTTCGTCTGGTCAGAGGAGAACCTGCCTCCCAACTGAACCTGGTTTCTCCCAAAGTTTCTTCTCCATTTCTGTCACTGCTTAGTGTTGCTTAGTTAGATTGCTTAATTTTCGACAATATCGACTTGATTGCACATATACTGTGCCTTTGGGTTAACTGACTTTAACCGAAAACTGACTTGTTTCTTGTTGACTTGTATTATCGACACACTTTTTTCCTGTTTAACACTGTAAAGCTACTTTGACACAATTTGTATTGTATAAAGTGCTACAGAAATAAGGCTGACTTGAATTGACAAAAGGATTCAGTAAAAAACACTAGTTAACGCACATGATCTATCACCATATTAGCACTAACAGAAACTCTTCCATAACTGTTTGTCTTGTTCCTCACCTGAACTCTTGACAGTATATGTGACTGAGGTCTTGACTTGATTTCTCTGAGTAACTTCACATCTCCACTCTCTGTTGTCATCTTCATTCAGGAGTGTTGTATTCACAGTACTGATACAGAGTCCTGGAGCTGATATCTGATATCTGGAGTCTGATATTGTCAGATTAACACCAGCCTGATTCACCCAGAACAGCTGAATTCCCTCAGAACGGATCCAATCATCACAAGAGACTCCAGTATATGAAAACAACTGACAGTAGAGAGTCACAGAGCTGCCTGCACTGATCTCAGTCTGTGAGGATGATGAAGAGACTGAAACACAAAATAACACTTTTCAATCATCATCAGTTTTAAACAAACAATTTGCACTTTTTAAATTGATCATATAATCATAAAATTACCATGAAGAACATGCAGATAAACAAAAGCATCAGTTCCTTGTTGTTTGTCATTCACATATTGTCGACAGGTGTAAAGTCCATAATCTTCTTTTATGATGTTCTTGATGTTCAGAGAGCAGTCAGACCCCAGACTCAGTCTCTCATGTCTCTCAATGTCTGTCTTCTTTATCCCGACACCAATCAGTTCAACTGCTGCTGAATGACTGTTATAGTTCCATGTAGTTGATTTGCAGTCATGAAGATCATTATTACAGGGCAGACGGACATTTTCACCAGAACTGATGAACACATGAGTCACATCCACTCCACTGGTACCTGAAACACAATAATTTAACGTTATACATTATTGAATTACCACTGTATGCCGCAATAAACTGAACTGTTTCACAGGATTTTAAAGAGCATGTAGAAATGTGTTTACCTGTGAGAAGTGAAGAGAGAATGATCAGTCCCAGCAGACACAAACAGCACTTATCAGCCATTTTCTCTTTCTGTCAGTCTTCCTCTTCATTATATGCTCACAACTCTTTCTTTAAATACTTTTAGCTCTTCCTTTATTTGTTCACTTCCTCTGATCTGATTGGCTGAGTGTTTATTTCTGACATGGGCTGAATTTGACTGACACTATATCACTGCATGATGGACAAGTGACATATTCTTCTGATGAACCAATGATATTATATAAGTGTTTGTGTTTCTGGCTGATGTTTACACTGTTACCAGTAATATTTTATCTGAATCTCACCTGAACCACGAGAGAACCATGTTATTTTAAAGATGCGCTAACACAAAAATCTATACAGCAACTGAGCAATTAGAAGAACAAAAGCTTTATGCAAATGATTAAAATAATGGTGATTCCATAATCAATTTAATACATTTCAATTACTTTATTACAGAAATGTAACAAATTACATTTGATTACTTGTTAATTACTTTCCTAATTTTTCTAACTGTATGTGAGTAGAAAAAAAAAAAAGAAAAAGATAAAAATCTGATAATAATCATTACCATTTTCATAAATAATTGTAATTTATTTTTTTTTTATTATTTTTTTTCTCAGTAACTTTGCTATGAACTTTAATGGCTTAAAGATGATCTCATTGTTGAGGTTTGGAAACATGTTACTCAGAACTTTTGTGTTTGACCACAGTAGAGCAGTGATCATCTCTGAACCCAGTATAGACTGATGATGTTGTGAATTCCCACGCATTCAGATGCCAGTTCCTCTTTTTCTTCAGCTGTGACCTGCTTACTTTATGAGTTAAACACTGGTCTGAGTTTGACTGAGAAGTGGGTGCAGTAATTCACTTTAGATACAGATATATTTGTTTTTAAGGCAAACTTCTGTATGAACTTTTCATTTTAGATGGCTTATTAAACTGGTGTATAAAATATATATTAATAATAAATATTACATGTCATGGGTTAGAAAACTGGCATGTATTAACAGGGTTGGGAAGGTTACTTTCAAAATGTATTTCACTACATAGTACAAATTACTGCTTAAAAAGTAAATTGTAAAGCACTTTGTTAGATTACACAAGTTTTGCAACTTACATACTTTAGCATACTTTGTAGTACTAGTAAGGTACATACACAAAATGTAGACAATCTTAAAATAATAATATGAATAAGAATAATTGAATTACTAAAAATGTATTTTTCTGAAAAACAGCAGGCAGTTAAATTGCTCAGGACAAACAAGGGAGTCACAAACTGCCATCACAAAACATGAAAAGAGTCGTGGATCATCCAGATAACAACAGACAGTTGATAGGTTATGTACATTTCTGGGCAATTTTTATAAATTTATTCATTTTGTTTTGTGGAGTATAAATCTGTATATGTGAAACAGCTTATCAGGACAGTCCTAAATAAAAACAACATGCAACTTGATGATCTTCTTATTTTGTTAAGATGATTACAATTTTAATACTATTCTGCAAAAAAATGCAAAAATGATCCATCAGTCCTACTGACTTAGTTGGTGCTAGATCTGTGATCATGTCTGTTAGTTCAGATAAAATATAGTGAACATATTAACAAAACATCCTCACAGCATCAACATCACATACTGTAATACACATGAAAATATATTTGATTTAGTTAACAGATAAACAAGGGAAAAAAAGAGTGTGACACGTAACATAGCCTATATTTGCTGAGTTTCAGTCCATTTTTGTGACAAAAAGGAAGCTCAAATGGTGGAAAGTGACATATCCTATTTTTCTTCTTTACAGTGATGCATTATTAATAAGACAATAAATTACAGTGTTTTAAGTTGATTTGTCTGGTACAAATACATGTATCATTACACCCCTAATATATATATATATATATATATATATATTACACACAATGATGCAAAATGGTTCTTCCTCTTTCTTCTTTAAGTGAGCTGCTCACAATAGCATAAGTTTAGTCTGTTTAATTAAATTATTTTAAAATGCTTCAGCCAAACAATTTAGTTTCTAACATTCATTTTAATTAACTTTGAATAAAATTTCTATTAATTAAATAAATCCACAGTATGTGAGCATGTGAAGGAGAAACATACCACACACAAACAAACCTATACAGCAACTAAACAAATAAAATAGAAAAGTGAATCACTGCCTAGGCATAAAATAATGAGTGAGCATATAAAGGTTATTTGTTTGTTGTAGTTCTGCAAATGATTATGTATTCCAGAGTGAAGATTCTAAGGTTTGCTTATAATGCTGAGTTGAAAGACATTCTATACTTTCATAACTAAAATAGTGTATTAATTATAGCAGTAGTAGTGTTTCAGAGCTGTGATCTCACTGTTGAGGTCTGGAAATGTGGCAACTGTTTAACAGTTCATCTCTGAACCCAGATTAGACTGATGATATAAAATGACTCTTCCTCTTTCTTCTTTAAGTGAGCTGCTAACAATAGCATAAGTTCAGTCTGTTTAATAAACTGAGTTTAGGCAGTTTTTATTCAATCAGCTGAACAATTTAAAGTTTCTAACATTCATTTGAATTTACTTTGATTCAAATTTCTATGAATTAAATAAATGCACAGTTTGTGAGCATGTGAAAGAAAGCGGAGCACAACTTAGTTGCAACACACAAGTTTCCTCAAAGGTTAGCATGACGAAACTTAGGGTCAGATTTAGTTTAGAGCATTGTCAGTAGATCAAGCACAGAAATTTCCACTCCCATCAGTGCTTTTATGGGATTGTAGCGCATTCATGCTAATTTGCCCTGTTGAGTAAATATTTCCATTAAGGTATGTTTACACGACAGAAATGTACTAAAAAGGAAAATGTTCTTCCTGTGCGTTTTTCAATTACAGATGACGACACCGTCAAAATAATCTTCCTTCACACTGATCTGTGCAAACAATTAAAAACCAGGCCAGTAGTTGGCAATGTTACTTTGTAAAGAAACACTACAGTTTTGCACACACACTGACAGAACACATAATATTCATTCAGGAATCATAGGTGAAATTGTTTTTATACTGCACAAACTGTATTTCCTATACACTTACCCTAAACCTACCCCTCACACATAACTTTCTACATTTGTTTTTTATTTGAAAAAAAAAAAGTGTTTAGTATGTTTTATTATGCCATTTGGTTTGCAAGGAAAGAGGAAATGAAAACCTCATAAACCATGTTTCCGTTGTAGTACTCTTATTTACAGAGATGAATTTTATCTTCAGTGAGGCCTACTAAGTTCATTTTTTCACACAATTGCATATTTTTTTTTTTTTACTATGCTATATGACCATTTAAAAGTAAGTTTATAGTAATAAGCCAGTAAGTCATAACCTGATTTCAGTAAGTACACTGAAGAATCAATGTGATCTCATGATAATTCGTATGTATTTTACGTAAAATGTGGTTCCACAAAACGTACATTTACTTATGTACAATACTGACGAATTTTCAGCATCTAAACGTACAAATACTTACATATTTTTAAGTTAAACAAGACTACACTTTAAACCCTCAAAATAAATAACATTTCTGCAATCGCTTAAAGGGGTCATTGGATGCCCATTTTCCACAAGTTGATATGATTCTTTAGGGTATTAATGAAAAGTCTATAATATACTTTGGTGAAAACTTCTCAATGGTTGTGTAAAACAACACCCTTTTTACCTTGCCAAAAGTGGTCTGGTCGAGGTTGTCATACCCCTGTGGACTGTTTCATTGATTTTTCCCTTGTATGCCCTTCTTTGGTCTTTCCTGTTCCGTTTCTAATTATGAGGTCATTGTTTAATTATTCACACCTGTCCTCGTCTCATTAGCCTGGGTATTTACATTTATATTTACATTTATAAATGACATGACGAACGTGACAGAGGTTGTTAGTATTTTAACTAACTTCCTTGTCTGTTTGTCGGGTCTTAAGTCAATTCTTGTAGTCATTTCATGTTGCTAAAGTTACTGATTCCTGTTTGGGTTGTGTTTGCGTGTGGATTCTGTTCCTGTTAGTTCCTGTTCCTTAGTGTGGATTATATTAATAAAATCTATGTTCCTGATATCCTTGTCCCTATTCCTCATTCCTGCACACAACAAAGGTGACAGAGGTTGTTTTAAATGTTAATGAGCTCTGCTCGCCCTGCCCCTCTCTTCTTTCTGTGGAGAGACGAGTCTGTTTACTTTAGCAGTGTTTAGCCGCTAAACTTGCTAACTAGCATGCTATTAGGAAAGGTGAACGCAAAGATTCATTAAAAAAAAAAAAAAAAAAAAATAAAAAACCTTATACTCACTTCTGCTGTAGGTGAAGCTGGATCATGAATGATTTGCATGAACATAGACGGATATATGTAGATCGGGAGGCGCATTCCATTCACAAACAAATGTAATCTACTGCATCTTCAGCGGCTCAGATGTCAGGAGTAAATGACGACCACTATGTCGATTATCACATCCAGCAACACAACACCTCAATCACTCAATCAGAGATATTCTTGTCTAACTTACATCCCTGCTCCAGCATCAAAACAATGGAGGTTACTGGACTGTCACAGCTGATTTAGGGCAGGTCTGAGGTAAGATGCTCATGTCAATCAACTATCGTGGGAGCGGCCTCTGTTGGTGTGACGTTATGCATCAGAATGGCTTGATTTGAAGAAGAAGATTTTTTTTTTTTTTTTTTTTACAGATTAATTAAAAACCACTACATGGATTTTTATCATTATAGGGTAGATTTGTACATAAACTGCCAACACACATTAATGTTCAAACAACATGAAAAAGTGAACTCTGCAATTTACTTTAGCAACTTTAACAATTAACTTTTTAAATTCTGCTCTGCACCTCAAACAAACCTACTCTATTCCACCAGAGAGGACTGCGGCTGCAACACATCGTCATTTGGATTACTTTTGGTACTGCTGTTGAAGTTTTTGAAATAAATAAATGAATGTGATTGCACTTTTCTGTCTGTCATGTTTTTGGGTTTAGTGACTATAAAAATATTTTAATGCTGCATTGTTACTAAAATGGTAATTTCCCTGCATATTTTCATCAGTTACGTTTTGGGGGTAGGTTATGGGGGCTAAAAATCTAAATTGCTTATTAATAATATGATAAAAATCCATATTTGTTATAAAATGGGTAGGTTTAGGTTTGGGGGTAGGTTAAGAGGGCTAAAAAAAAAAAAATCGCTTAAAGTGACAAAAAGGCATTGATACGAGTATCTTAATGAAATAAAAGATACATAAATATTTTTAGTTTTTTTTTAGCTGAAATTATGTAGCGATTTGTACGTTTCAAACGTTGAAATATGTCTAAATTGTACATTTTAGCATCAATAAAAACATACAAAAATGTACGTTTTGTGCTCGTAACGTTACGTATAAATACCTACGTATAAACAATGAGACCAGGCTGGAAGAAGCCACACTCCTTGTGGAGTGAGCATGAACTCCAAATACAGGTCTCATGTTTAGAAGCATATGACACGACTGCTTCCATAATCCGATGAGATAGCTGCTGTTCTAAAACTGGCAGCCCTTTATTACAGCCTCTGAATCAGGCAAACAACTGCTTGGACAGTCTAAAGTGAATGGACCTGTGCAGAAAAGTGCAGACTTGAGCAAAGTCCAGAACCAAATGGGATGCAGTCATGAAATGTAGCATCAAGAATGCTTACAGTGTGCTCCTAAACCTGTGCTCTGTGGAACTGACGCTTTTTTTTTTTTCTCTGTTTCTGTCTGGATTTCTTGGGACATCTGCAGTCACTTGGATCCAGTCCATATTTGGATCAGATAGTTGATCAGCACCTCGAGACACCTCGTAGAACAGTGGGTAATGCACCAAGCTACCACATAGCTATAATCAGATAATCTCAGTAATTTGCCAAGACAGTGGGCTGTCTGCTCAAAAACCCTAACAAGGGAGCCAGCACAGTCCCAAGGAGACCACTACTGAAGGAAGTACTCTCTGAGCCAGAAAACAGCTATTCTCAAATAGCTATGCTCCAGAGGTCCTAACTGAACACTGCCAAGACCACAGAGAGTGAGCTGTCTACTTAAAACCCTAACAGCAGAGACACAGTCTAGGCAAGGGGCTCAAAGAGACCACTACTTAAACACTAGCTGATCACTGTGTCCATGGTTTACTGAGCTCTTTTTCATGTGAAAGGCAGAATTGATGTGTGGAAATTCAAAATAACTTGACATAGTGAAGAGAGTACACTGTAAAAAGTAATACCTAGATCTAACTTATAAAAAGTGAGGCAAGTGGCTGCATTGGATGTTTTAAGTTGAATCAACTTGCAGCATTTTTTAAGTATAATAAACACTGTAACATCACTTAATACAAACACAACAAAATCAAGTTGAGTTAACTAATAGTTCTAGTATTACTCAGTTAGATAAACCTACTTTTCTTGGTACAGGTAACTTATTTATAGGTTGCTACAAGTAACTTGTACTAATTTTAATTAGGTTTTATGAAGTTTATGTTCTTAGTAAAATTAACCTAATCATATGTGAATAAACATTTTAATTGAATCCTGCCTATAACCTCAGAAAATAAAAATAAAAATGGCTATATAGTCTAAGTACTACACTAATTAACTTTACATAAACAGACTTTGTCAATAACAATTACAAATTAAATTCTAAATAAAGAAGAAAAAGATGGGAAGATAGATTGAAGACAATAACATTTATTCAAAGTCAACCAGTGTCACTTTTAACAGGGACTACAAAACAGTCAATAAATGTGGCTGCACATGTGCACCATAATATAAAACAAGCACTGTATACAGTAAGTGCATTTTCAACCTGTTTTGAACAGTAAAGTAAAATATCCAAACTGCCCAATCTGCAATGTTTAGATAAAGGTACATGTGAGCCATAACATCACATTGTATCACACTGGAACTGCATTGCCAGATGCCATTGAGAAATCACCTAAGACAACTTGGTCAGGAGATTTGCATGCTTCGATGATGGCTTCGGACGCATGAGGTCCAATCCCACAAAGAGCCTCTGATATATCTCAAAAGTATACACCCGTTTTGAGGGATACTTGAGGTCGAGGCATAGGTAAGTCCAAACAGAAGGCATCATGCTTTCGACAGGTTTGGCACATCTCTGACCACGGGCTGTCCTGGGAGACAAAAAAGAATCAAGAGTTTGGTCAGACAAACAGGTATTGAGATGAATATAGCAGAAAGGTAGAAGACAGATAAGACACAAAGTCAAAATTGTACTTTTTTGCTAAAGGTGGTGAATACTACACTATCATGATCTACTGTAGCATGAGTGTTGTCTGCTTCAAAGGATGCATTACAATAAAACAATGCGATTGTCCTTGCCTGTACCTGATTGGTCATCATATTACTGTTTATTAAGCTACAGAGTTTAAATATCTTTCAAGAGCAAATGTAATTACCCCATATTATCACAATATTAATACATACAGACAGAAAAATAGACAAAGCCCAATACATACGTGGTGGACACTGATAAGGTCTTCCAGGCTCTCCCCCATATACTTAATCAGGCATCTCAGGGCCACTTCTCTCCTTTTTCTCAAGTGATATGCCACTGATTCTCAGGAAGTGTTCCCAGATCTGTAAAGAGAAGTATACCATCTTAGTTACATACCAAAAGAAAAATTTTTTTTAGCTGTGATTTAAACAACATGAGAGTTTTGGATACAAATTAGTTTTCAGTCAAGTGAAAATCATGGACTGTGCCAAGCAGCAAAGGAACATATTCACTATATAGTTATTTTTAAGTATGAAAAATGCAAGAAAGAAATGTAATCTTTGGTCAAGTTTGTTGCCTTATATATTCACAACTATCGGCCATTTACCATAATTGAGCAATGTGAAATTCAACTGAATGTAGCATAGCATAAAAGAAACAGAGTATGATGGTGAAGAAAGTTTGAATTATAGTTGTATTTTTTAGCCATACCAGTAACGTTAGATGACAGAAGTGGATTTTAGCTAGTCGACTTAAGTTTACCTGGTTCAAAGAGGGCAGGCCATCTTTCTAGAAGATTTGGACATTTCTATTTTAAGACTACTTTGGCTTTAATTTTAACAATAATATTACTTTTAATCGTTAGTTTGTGTTAACTTAAACTAATATTTGACATTAAACGGTAAGGTAAAAGTCCTAGACAAAACAAGTTAACATTAGTACTACGCTAGTTAAGTTAACGCTAAGTAATGATTAAAACGGATATTATTGGTAAAATTAAAGCCAAAGTAGCCTAAAAACACATAGTACGCATGACTACAGCACTTACTAACAACACGGTCTCAACCACCGTTGTCTGCCGATCGTTGCCTACAAGACCACACTGCTTCTACACTGTGCAGCCAACTTAGCTTGCTATGTGTGCAGGATAGCTAGATATACAGTACAATTTGCAAACCTAGCCTCAGCCTCTCTAGTGGAGTAAGCGATTTCACGTGACTTTACATCACAAATCATTCGGCTAAATTTGCTCAACTTACCGTGTTAATCAGTCTCTGTAATTCAGATCCGCTGCAGCGAACAAACAGTTGAAGTGCCGAGGAAGATGCTGCATCTGCCTGGGAAAGTCTCCGCCAATGAAAAACTTACAATAATTTTGAAATATTTACGTTTGATGAACACACCTGCCACATCGACAGCAGCTCTAAAAAAAATGTGTACGTCAACTCACTTTTATAACATTTCTTGTACACAACAACCACATAGAAATAACTACCCAAATAAATTGCAATAGTTTTATTTAAAATATATTGTTATATAAAAACTGATATATTTTAAGTAAAGAGGAAGTATATTGATACGTTTTAGTATAAAACAAATAAAATAAACTAGATTACAGCTATTTAAAGTATATAAAACCTACTTTGTGGGTGTAGCACTTTTTTACAGTGTAGTTACCGAGTTGGAACACCACTATCCACAAATAACAGTTCCCTCAGATAGGGTTAAGGATTTCCCAGACCACATAAAGTGGCTATCTACTTAAAACCCTAACAGGGAAGAGAGCACAGTCTAGGCAAGAGGCTCAAGGAGACCAATACTGAAATATCCTAACAAGGGGAGCAGTCTCCTAGCTGGAACACAGCTATTCTTGATTAGCAATAGACTCTATGCACGAACGCTGCTGACGTATTTCCGGTAGAATCTCGGCCAGCCCATTTACTTCCGCATAGCGCATTCTGTAGCGAAATATACTAGCGGCAAAACTCTTTCATAAGATTAATTTGACAGCGATTTATAATTTAAGTATTACAATATAGTATTATATAGTTATAAATTATAGTAATTACCAGAATGGCCCATTAGTGAAAGCTTGGGCAAAGGATTAAAGACGAGAACATTTGTTGAAGATTGATGATTTTAGATTTATTTTCGTAATAAATAATATAAACGTATATTTTATACAATGTTGCCTGCACTGCAGGAAAGTAAACTTTTAAATATAATAAATAGTTTCAATACAATACTGTAAACATGTAAATATATATAACTTTGAACAGATGCAATGCAGTAATGTAAACATATAAATATAACTGAACATTTATAATGCAGAAATGTAAATATAAATAACTTTGATACAGTGTTAAACATTTCATGTACGGTGATGTTGTGTAAATACAATATTAAATGATTATTTGTGTTCATTTTTATTATTATTATTATTATTTTTTTTTTATTTTTTTATTTTTTTTGGTGTGTGTGTTTTCTACACCTGAAAATAAATTGAAACCAAACCAGTAGGTGGCAGCAAATGGCTGTTTGAATAAGTGAGTTCAACAGATTCATTCAAACAGCTGATTCATTCAGAAACGAGGCAATCAACTGCCTTTATAAATGAATTACTGAATCACTGACTCACTTGATTCGTTAAAAAGCGTGGATTTATTCAGTAACGAAACGCTGTGTTGCGCGGAGACACAAAGAGTTCTGCTGTGGCAACGCAGACTGCACAAGCAACATCTGGCACAGGTCGATTGGTGCATCTCTATTTAAAACGTTACGATTACGCCTCACGATACGATTAACGTCATTTACAGTTATGCAGGGAAGCTCTTGTAAACAGCGAGTGAAGTATGTCATCCTCTCCTGCTCCAGTTTCACACAGTTATAACCAATAGCGAAAACGGCTTCTGGTGCTGCACCGGATGTAACTGAGCGGACTGAGACCAAACGCGGAAGTGATCGTGCATATTTGTGATCGAGTCAATTTCCGAGATAAGGACTCAGTGCTTACTTGAAAGAGCTTGTGCCAAGTGGAACACAACCTAGTCATAGAAGCCAGGCTAAAGCACAACTCTATGCTCAGACTGCTATATTAAAGCCCTTAAAGCCCTCATTAGGGGGAACCTCTACTCAGCCTAAATGAAAAATTCGGGATTCAGAGGATCTGCCCACCAAAAATACCTAGAGACCCAGGGAGGCAGCCCACGCCTATACCTATCTGGCTTTAAAAAGAAAGGGGAACATTGCCCATATGAACATCACTTTGCACAGGCCCCTCCCACGACTGTTGATGGACACTGCTGTTTTAATGTTGACCCATCCTGACTGAGCTGTAAACGGACCACCATTGTTTTGACACCGGTGCAGGTGTAGACAAGAATGTCTCCCAGGGCCGAAATTGCATACGATTGTCATCTGCAATTATGAATGCTTTATTGCGTATCCTGTCAGCAAACTATGGCTCTGTGTATTAAATGCCACTCCATCTGAATGCACGTGATGGAGATTTACTACTAATCACAGAACCAGCTTTACTGACAAGATAAGCATGACAATCACATGCGATTTATCATGCAGCCCTAATGTCTCCTAAGCGATTGAGGAGTTCTGTTGTTGGATGTAATAATGATCACAACAGTAATAATTTACTCTCAACATCTGAGCTGCAGAAGATGCAATGGATTTTATTTTTGAAGGGAACATTGTGGAAAATGGGCATCTGACGTCCCCTTTAATACATTATTATTCATGTATGTACCCTTACTAAACTAGTCACCACACAAGATAACACAACTAGCATGATCTATAATAATATTATCTTCCAAAACTGATGAATGAGCGGACACACTAGTTCATACAAGCACTGATGTGAGAAAAACAGTGATGATTTACCTTCAGTTACATGTGTGATTGTAGTTGAGGGATCTTGAGTGTTCATGATGTGGACTGGAATCACTGCTGTCGTTGTTGTACTTTGCAGCTGTAATGGATGATTGTTCTTTGAAATTAATCATACTGTAGAATATTATATTTTAATTAGTTAACACACAAGGTAACTAGCATTATCTATCATTACGTTAGTACTTTTCCTCATCTGATTGATGAGATTGTTTTCTCACCTGGTTTCTTGACAGTGTATGTGGCTGAGGTCTTGACTTGATTTCTGTGAGTAACTTCACATCTCCACTCTCTGTTGTCATCTTCATTCAGGAGTGTTGTAGTCAGAGTGATGATACAGTGTCCTGATGAGCATAATATCTGATATCTGGAGTCTGATATTGTTAATTTAACACCAGCCGGATTCACCCAGAACAGCTGAATTCCCTCAGAATTAATCAAATCCTTACAAGAGACTCCAGCAAATAAATACAACTGACAGGAGAGAGTGAGTTGGTGAGGATGAGGATGCTGATGCTAATGATGCTGATGCTAGAGAGACTGAAATAGAAAATAATTCACATCATGTCAAACCACATATTCATAATTTACATGAATTACCATAAAGTACCATGAAGTACATGCAGATCAACTGAGCATCAGTTCACAGTGATGTCTATTCACATATTGTTGGCAGCTGTAAGATCTATAATCTTCTTCTGTGATGTTCTTGATGTTCAGAGAGCAGTCAGACCCCAGACTCAGTCTCTTATGTCTCTTCATGTCTTTATTCCTCATCCCTAAAATAATCAGTTCATCAGTTCCTGAATGTCTGGAACTGTCACAGATCCATGTAGTTGAAGTGCAGTCATGAAGAGCATTATTACAGGGATCAATCAAACTAGATGAAAAATATGTACAAATGCATGTTGTAATGTTCAAATAAAACTAATTTTTTTTTTTGTTTCATGCAGTGAATGCAAAGCAGGACAAATAGTTTCACATTTTTAGGTGAGGTTTGGTTTTAGACTGTTCTTAAATCCAGAATCAACGCATAATGCTGATATGATGCCTAAATCTACTTAATTATTTAAAAATAAGGGTTAGTCATGAACCCCTCTAACTTTACTTTACATGTTTAGACTGTAAAATAGACGGAAATAAGTATTCAGCAAATATTTAAAGACCAGAAAATTATTACATTTAAAACATTCAGTACAGTACATGGATCAAATATCACTGAAATCTGCATGCAAACATCCAGAATATCATTGAGATGAAGATAAATCTTGCTGTAACCTGGCCTGTTATTTGTAAAGAATATTTTATTCTAATATCATATTCATATTTCCTCTCGGTGCTGCGAGTTCTTCCTCCCTGCAAAATAATTCAACACAAAAGCATTTACTGAGCTCTCATGACTAAAGACTTTGTCACAGATCAATGTGAATCATCTCAAAAACTCACCAGCTCTTCTTGCACAGATGATCTGAAGAAGAATCACAGTAGGAGCAGCAAACGCTGCAAACTCAACAATAATCACAATCACTGCAGGAAAGATGAGAGACACAATCAAGAGAAAAAAAAAAACAGACTCAAACTGTGAAACTGTGAATGAAATCAAAGGTATAAAACAACAAACAATGCAAAGCCGTGTCGTACCTCTGAATAATGATCCAGCAGTCCAACTGACTTCAGTTTGTGCTGGATCTGTGATCATGTCTGTTAGTTCAGTTCAAACATAATGAACATATGAACCAAACATCATAATATTTCAGCTTCACATCACATAAATGATAAATATGTACTGGACCCGTCTAAACTTTATTAAGAAATGAAAATGTAGACACTGCGCTGGCGCTATGGGAAACACCCCTGAGGTGATGATTCTCTGAAGCCATGATACCATCACACCAATTCATTGGCCAGTGGTGCTTTGCACCGCCTCTCTCATATATTCTTCATTAGAGTGCGCTTGCGCCATCTCAACTCTGATTTTCTATGATAAAGGAAGCACTTTAAAGTAGGAGAATAGCCCGCAATGCAGCGACTTGTTTGCTATATATATATATATATATATCAGTGGTGGCTACTGGTCTGTCAAATAGGGGAAGCTCATTTTCGGCCTACATCATAAAATTGTCTATTTATTTATTCACAAGAATGTGCCTTATTGTCATAAGTAAGTCACAATGCAAACAATCGTAAAAAAAAAAAAAGCTTTAGTTTTATTATGCAAAATATGATGTATTTTTTCTTTTAGTCAGATGCTACTATATAGTATAAATATTTTGCAGTTTAAATAAGGTTATTATGGAGATTTATTTATTTATTTATTTATAAAGTATTTTAATAGAAATATAAGGTTTCATTATGTTATGTTAAAATTTTTCAAGATTACTATATATATATATATATATTAATTTATAGTCATCCTACATGTTAATATTTAGTGTAGTAATCTATATATATATATATATATATATATATATATTGATTACTACATTAAATATTAACATGAATAAATGAATGAACGATCTAAAAAAATATTAAACTCTGTAAAAGTGAAACAAGGAATGTGGTGTATAATTGTGTGAAATGTATGATGAAAATCAAGCAATTTCGCCAAGCAAATATAAAGAAATAGGTTGCAGCAGTTTTTATTTCGACTGAACTTGAGAAATCCGCGATGGGACTGAGCGCGAATAGCTTCAGCGATTCCTTATAGTACAAAATCGCTGTCAGTCAAAAGGAGATGCAATCTTTCGACAGACCCTCCAATCATCACGCAGAAGCTCGGAGTCCAGGCCAGCCCACTCCTCATTTGCTCCTCATTCACCCCCAGAGACGCTGAGCGTCCGTGGGCGGGACATAATCGCAGCGTTTATCCAATGACCGTCTAGTTTCAAAGCACTGAAAAAAAACGTTCAAAGCAGCCGCATTGAAGTCAATGGACGCTGGGCTTCAACGGGGAAATGCACTGTGACGCTACGGGAATGTATGAGAAGAAAATCAAGTCAGCCGACCTGCTATATCTAACTGATTCTGAACGAACTCGTCTTTGAGACGCATTTTTAGTCAATAAAATGTTAATACAATAGTACATAATTTGACCATTAATTTTGTGACATTATAGGGGAAGCTGAGCTTCCCTTGCAGTCTTAAAGAAATCGCCACTGATATATATATATATATATATATATATATATATGTATGTGTGTGTGTGTATATATATATATATATATACACACACACACACACACACACACATTTATATATATATAGATATAAAAAATACACACATATATATATATACACAAATACATATATATATATATATAGATAGATAGATATAAAAAATACATACACACACACACACATATATATATATATATATATTTATATAATTTTTTCTTCTTCTTCTTCTTTACCTAATTCTTTACAAAAAAATAATTTTAAGAAAACAAATGATAACAGAGCTTGGACTGAACAGACTTAATTTACAGCACCAGTCAGTTTATCCAATCTTTACATCATGTCTACATCACCACACATACACCACAGATTAGTATTAGTAATACTGTCTGCAAAAACTTTTATTTTTTTAAACACACGACGCTGCTTTCATACATCAGTCAGTAAACATCAGTGCAGTAACCATACAAATATAACAAATATAAAGTGACCTTTAACTCAATGCACATCTCAACAGCATCTGTATTATGTTTAGTAATGTGGGGTGGCTGTTAAGGGTTCAAAATATAATTTGAAATGGATATTAGAGCTAAAAGCAGCAATTAAGGGACCAAGCACCAGGCAAGCAAAGCAGCAAACATCAAAGCAACTGAAGTAATGAGTAACTGATTCCATTTTAAGATGATAATTGCCCAAATGGGTGAAAAAAATATTTAAAAAAAATCATAAAAACAACCACTAGTAATATGATTTAATGGGTTATCACTTCTGACCAATAGATGGCACTGTTATCCAAAATCCATTACTTTGTTGAAGATTATTTGACTTTTGGTGAAAATTGGACCAATGGTGGAGAAGAAAAAAAAAACATTTTCAATATAAATAAAAATGGCAGACAGGACGTTTGGCCAACTATGGCATAATTGGTATGGATGTTGTTGGTATGACCCAAGGAATAGGCTAATGCAATCAAAAATTATGAAATTGCCAAAAACGCTAGTAATCAATGGTTGATGAATGGTTTATCACTCTTGACCAATAGGTGGCGCTGTTACCAAATTACTATGATGTGGTCAGTGTGAGGTGACAATGGCACATACAAAGTTTGGTGTCAATATGTCAATGCTTTTCAAAGATACAGGCTCAGATGCAGTTTGGCATCTTTCCAGCAAATTCGTTGATGAAATCAACAAAAAACATTTTGTATTTCTACACAAAATCCATAACTTTTTGTCAGAATTAATGATCGGAGTCAAATTTGGTAAAAATCAGACCAACGATCTAAATGGTGGACAGGAAGTTCAGCCAATTTTGGCATAATTTGTATTGATGGTCTTGGCATGATCGGCAGATCAATTTCATTAAAATAAGCCAATTTAAATCAAACGTTATTAGCGGGTTTTTTTAAATTTCTTTGTAACTTTTGCCACAAGGTGGCGCTGTCCCCAAATGTTCTGAGTCCTGTCAGGGCATAGTGCCAAAGACACATACTGAGATTCATAATGATACACCAATGCCTTTGTAAGCATTTTATTATAAAATTCAAAATGGCCGACATGGGAATACTGGGTATGGTTCGGCTCGTCACATTCCTCCAAATCTAAAGAGACCAGTGATTTTTGGCCAAACCATTTATAAGTTATTGGTAGAAATATCCTGACCACTAGGTGGCACTGCGCCAAAACACTGCAGGTAACCTCAGGTCACGCTTGTTATAACACACACAAAGTTTGGTGTCAATATGCCAAAACATTGCGGAGATATAGCCTTATGTCCATTTTTGTGTGCTATTCATAGAATTTCTTCATGCGTTATTAGAGAACGGTTTGACTAATCAGCTTTGGCCAGTATGCTCTGCAGATGATCTTAGCCTGAGATGTTGGTATAAAAAAAAAAAATAAATAAATAAAAACCTTTAGAATGTGTTCAAAAAAGTAGGTTTTACAAACTTTTAAAATTAGTGGAAAAAAACTGATACTGATGATTTTTAAAATCACCTTGGCATTAGCCAAGGATTCAGAGTTTTCCTTCAAGACCTTGTGATTCAAAAGTTATTAGCATAAAATGAGTGAAACTTTGGACAAGTGGTGGCGCTAGTGAGTTTGAGTTAAAGACTCCTAACTTGCTGTGGTTAATGTCCTCTATCGGTGTATCAAATTTCATAACGTTTCCACAAGTGGTTTCATGGGCTGCCATTGACTACCAGAGCAGATCAAGAATAACAATGGCAGTGGATACAGTAGGTGTCTTCGCACCTTCAGCGCTTGGCTCCTAATAAGATTAAACTGTCAAATGCTAGTGCCGCTGTATATCCCAATCAATGGTGTCTCCTCCTGAGAGGATTCCACAGCATCTTCTCTGTTTGTCTCTCTGTTACCTGTAAGAAAACAGAACAAATCACAGGTGGTAAAAAGACCATAATGACTGCTGGGACTAGCTGCATAAAAGGTTTAGACTAGTCTTAAAAGTTAGTCAGCAATTATTTTTCTTTAAAGGAACACTCCACTTTTTTTTTTGAAAATACTCCACTTTTTTGAAAATAGGCTTTTACCATTTTCCAACTCCCCGGAGTTAAACAGTTGAGTTTTGACCATTTTTGAATACATTTTCATTTAAAACTTGACTCTTCTGTAGTTGAAAATGAAAAATGAAAAGTTGTGATTTTCTCGGTCGATACGGCAATGGTCATTTCAGCCTAGAAAATCGCAACTTTTCATTTTCCGTCAGTCTTAATACACGATGTAACTACAGAAGAGTCAAATTTTATTGTTATTTTTTTTTTGAGTGAGATTCGGTCTAATCAGATTCTATGCTAAAAGTGCTACCGCCAGACCCGGAGATCGCAATGTATTCAAAAATTAAAACTCATGTTTAACTCTAAATCTAAGTTGAATCCAAAAACTAAGAATGATTACCCTTTGGTTAACTGCCAGTTGGTCAGACTAGTAGTTTAGACACAGTCTTAACATCAAGGCAAAGTTTATGCAACTGGCCCCTGATATAAAAGGCACACTGATATAAAGAGTAAAAATCAGGGATTTCTGCCTGGTTAAAGACTGATCTTTTTTTAAGTCAAACATTGTTTGCTGTTTATATGTTTTATTGTTAATACTGGGAAACTGATTTATGACATCTAACTTTATCCTGAATAAATGCAATCAGCCATTTATTGTTTGCAGAATCCATTTTTTTTTACTGAAGATTGATTTAATTTAGTGTAAAGTTGTGCATTTTACAGCATCTGATCCATTTAAAATTATATTATAATAATCATGAGCTTGATTAATCAACTTAAACATGATGTTTCAACAACATTAGCACCAAAACATGTTTGACAGTCATTTGACTTTATTGTCTCATCTCAGTACTCTTTACTTTTAAGAATCTCCAATATGAAAACTGAAAATCTCCTGTAGTGTCAAAACATCTGCATGCCCTAGCTACAGTCTGTCTGAATCTCACATCATTACCATGATACACTGAGATCTGAATACTGTCTTGGTTGATTTCAGCAATGTCATTATTTCCATCCTCTGGTTCAGTAACATCAGTCTTCTGAGAGATGGAGTCTCCCGCTCTCACTTTTACTGTGTCCACTTCATGTCACGGCACCACATGCAGCAGAAAATACAGAAAAAAAAACAGTGCACAGGTGAACATCTCTGAATACTGAATATTAACAGAAATATGAACATTTCATTAAAAGACTCAAGCTATACTCACCATAAACTTTTTATACAAGACTTTATGTGATTTTGGCATTTATGATGGTCAGAGATCCAGTCCGATCATCCATCTGCAGTCTGTCTCTGAATCTCCCATCATCAGCATCATTTGAATCTCATTGGTGTCTCCATCTCTTATAGCAATAATGTTGTCTTCAGATCCAAAGCTCCAGAGAATCTGATCGTCCCTCTGTAGTTCACTAACGCCAGTGTCTAGAGTGACGTCTTCTCCCTCTGAGAACTGTAGTGAGTCCACTGCATGAGCACACAAAACATGAAGAAAAGTGAAGATGAGAACAAGGCTAGCATCACTAATAATGCTGTTTACACTGACAGGTGTTCTCACCATAGAGAAGATCTATGGTGAATCTCTCGTCATCTTCAGGTAAGGTCTCTTTGTTTCTTAAAGGTATCTTAGCGATGTGAGAGCCTTGAGGTCCAAACCTCCAGAGTATTTGGTCATACTGCTGTGGTTCGGCTATACCAGTGTGTAGAGGGACTGAATCTCCCTCTGTCATTTCATCTGTTCATTTCATCACATCACAGAAATTAAAAATCAGAAATTAAATACATAACTGTCAGTAAACAGACAAATTTAAGTTTACTTGCTTAATAAACCTTATGTTGACAATAATTGTAGTTTAAACAACTTAAAATATATTGAGAGAACTTAAAATATATAACTTGAATTAAAACTAATTAAAAACTTGAATTAAAAGTTTACTAAACTTTTTAATTTAAAACATGTATTTGTTCTTTATACATGTAAACATTTTTTTTTCTTTTCCCTTAACCTTAAACTGATCAAATGTAATCATTTTTTATTTGTTATTTAATTGTTATTTTTTTATTCATTTATTTTAAATTTTGAAGTCAGAAAGATAAATCCATTACACAAATTTTAAAAGGTTCCAAATAAGTGATTTAACTGTTACTGATTATTTCCTAAAAATTGTATTTTTCACTTCTAAGGTGATTTCATGGTGTTACAGGTAGTTTGTTTGTTTGTTTGTTTATTTATTTACAGGAAAACTGAACAAAATATGAGAGTGAAACCTAGAAGGGGACAAATTAAATTTCTGTTATGCATTCCAGTTGTTGAGGTAAAATATTGAATTCAAAGTCAAACAAGACAACGCATTCAGTTAAACCTTATTCATTGTATGAGTGGTTGCAAGCAAATGTAGTTTTCTGATTTAACTGGCTCTAAGGTGTCTGTACTGATCAAAGTGTTTCAATTAACTATGACTTTTGCCTGAATAAACTCTTGATTTGCTACTTGTTAAAATTATTAAGGTAGATGTTGTGTTTAGGTATGGGATAGATTAAGGGATCTAAAATATGGTCATGCAGAATAAGACATTCAAACGTACTAATAATCAGACAATATGCTAGCAATGTCCATGCTAATTAGAGTTGGGTATTGTTTGCATTTTATTAAGTCCGATTCCGTTTCTGCTTATCAATTCCAATTCTTTGATTCCCAGTTTAGAATCCATTTTGATTAAAAAAAAAATGATATTAAACATTTTTATGTTTGATTCTGTCTCTCATTACTGCAAAACATTTAGTTGCAGCTGAATATCATAAACTAAAATCAGCAGGCCACATAAAAACTTTTGTTTAGTTTGTTTGTTTAATGGAAACTCTGGTTCTCTGGAGATTCTGAAGAAAAAAAAAAAAAAATCACATGTAATTTATGAATGAATGATTCAATAGCTCAATCAAAATTTACTTGTTTCATTACTGGATGAATCAGCATTTGTGAACGAATATCTTGAATGATTCAAGCCATTTTAATAGCCCCTTTTTGCAACCTACTGGCCTAACAAGGTAACTGATAAATCTTTATTTAAAGTGGTCATCAGATGCTAAGTTTACTTTTAAATGTTGTTTGAACATTAACGTGTGTTTGCAGTGTATGTACAAATCTACCCTTTAATGATAAAAATCCATGCAGTGGTTTTTAATTAATCTGTAAAAATAATATCCCCTTTTTCAAATCGAGCTGTTCTCAGATGCCTGTCGTTGTGGCATCACACCCACAGAGGCCACTCCCACGATAGTTGATTGACATGAGCGTCTTACCTCAGATCATCTGTAACAGTTCAACCTCTTTGTTTCAATGCCGGAGCAGGGATGTAAGTTAGACAAGAATATCTCTGATTGAACAATTGAGGTGTTGTGTTGCTGGATGTAATAATGAACATAGTGGTCGTCATTTACTCCCGACATCTGAGCCGCTGAAGATGCAGTGGATTATGTTTGTTTGTGAAGTGAATGCAGCTCCTGATCTACATATATCTGTCTATGTTTGCACGAATCATTCGTGATCCAGCTTCACTTACAGCAGAAGTGAGTATTAGGTTTTGCCTTTCCTAATTACATGCTAGTTAGCAAGTTTAGCAGCCAAGTAAACAGACACCACAGAGAGAAGAGAGGGACGGGGCAAGCTGAGCTCATTTCCATTTAAAGCAGCCTTGACCTTAATGAGATGATTTTTGCAGAGATGATTTTGGCAAAGTAAAAAGGGTGTTGTTTTATACATCCATTGAGAAATTTTAACCAAAGTATATTATAGACTTTATTAAAACCCTGAAGAATCATATCAACTTGGGAAAATTGGGCATCCGATGACCCCTTTAAAGTGTCAAATTACCTTCAAAAGGTGATTTTATATCCAAACTATAAGCTTTTATCCCAGTAGCTACTTCTGTGATTATTTGAATGTTTGTAATAGAAATAATGATACTGTGTGGTTGAAAAGACTGTGAAGCCATTTCATATATGCCAGCTGCTCTCGTCAGGTCAGCAGCAGCACAAACACAGGCTAAATATTCATGATGTGATCATTTGCTGCACAGATGTGATCACATACATTAAAGGTTTATCAATGAAAATGATGAATCATTATTATTTAGCATTATACTCATGTTAGTGTTTGAATAGAGTTCGCAATCCTTAATCTATTAAAATAAATTGTTTTTGTCATATTGGTGGTGACACCTCTCTTACAACATGTTTGGCTTATCGCTTGATCGCAAGTGCTGCCAACTTTGGTGCTCTTAGCTTAGTGAGCAAGGTCCTGGCAGATCGCTAGGTCAAAAAAAAACAAAAAAAACAAAACAAACACACACACACACACACACACACACACACACACACAAGGAATCGATAGGCAGAACCAAAATTTTAATTAAGTATCCAATTCCTGAACTTCAGTATCTGATTCTGGAATTGAAATCGATTTTCAATTCCCAAACCTTATGCTAATAAGTTAATAGTTAATAATGAGAACTGGTCCTTAATAAAGTGTTACCCTAAATTATTTCCTTTTAACCACTTAAGTCATTCAAATATAGGAGACTTAATTTTGTGATGAGTGTACTTACGCTTTAGTCTTGAGTACTTGCGGCGATAGTAAAAGACACCGCCGATTACAGCTGCAAAGAGCAGCAAACAAAAAACAATCAGTGCTGCTAAACCTCCTGAAGACAGACCTGGTTCAGGAACAGCTAGAGAGAGACAGTCATCTGTGTGAGTCTAGTTTAACACAGTTATGCAAATCCTGACAATAGTTTCAAGGTATTTAAAATAATAATAATAATAATAATAATAATAATAATTATAATTATTATTATAATTTAGTAAAAAGTTTTATTGAAATGTAACTGTACTCACTGACATAAACATTGTATCTCTTGTAGGAGGTCTCTTCACTGTTGGTGATCTGTAGTTGATAAACTCCTGTATCTGTGGATCTGGTATCTGTGATGGTCAGAGATCCAGTCTGATCATCCAGCTGTAGTCTGTCTCTCAATCTCACATCTTCAGTATATGAGATCTTATGGAGCGTTATGTTGATTTCAGCCAGCAAAGTGTCTGGACTCAAAGGTCCGAACATCCACAGAATCACATCATATTTCTGAAGTTCACTGACACCAGTCTGTAGAGTGACAGATTTTCCCTCTTTCATGTTTGTTAAACCAGCAAAAAACACATCTGGAAAATAAACAGAAGATTTTACTGCTTGATCACAAGTTTAATGAGAGTCCATCTTAGTATGAGTATATATAACTAAAACTAAGAGCTCTGAACCAATTAGATGTGAGCCGCTCACCATGGACTGTCAGACTGAAGGTCTTGTACGAGGTCTCGCTGCTGATGATCTTCAGCTGATAATCTCCAGAGTGTTTGGTTCTGATGTCACTGATTCTCAGAGATCCCGTCTGATTGTCCAGCTGCAGTCTGTCTCCGAATCTCCCATCATCAACATCATAAAGTGATATGACCTGAGTTTTTCCATTGAGTTTAGCAATAATAGACCCCTGAGATCCATACATCCACATCATCAGATCAATCTTGCGTGTCTCAGTGATGTTAGTGTATAAAGTAACAGAATCTCCCTCCAAAACGGATACTTGCTTTCTTTCAGCTGCCGCACCAAACACACCTGTGAACAAGAACAGTTCCTCAAAGATTCATCATCTATAAAACTGATGTCATACAACAGATACAACATTTATTCTTTAACTGCAACTATACAAATTATTACAGGTCAAGTACATATTTAAGGACTGTAAAATTTAATCTGTAAAAATAATCACACCGACAGAGGCCACTCCCACTATAGTTGATTGACATGAGTGTTTTACCTCAGATCAGCTGTAAGAGTCCAACCTCTTTATTTCGATGCTGGAGCAGGGATGTAAGTTAGACAGGAATATCTCTGAATGAGTGATTGAGGTGTTGTGTTGCTGGATGTAATAATGAACATAGTGGTCGTCATTTACTCCCGACATCTGAGGCACTGAAGATGCAGTTGATTATGTTTGTTTGTGAAGGGAATGCGGCTCCTGATCTACATATATTCGTCTATGTTCACGTGAATCATTCATGATCCAGCTTCACTTACAGCAGAAGTGAGTGTAAGGGGTTTTTATGAATCTTTGTGATCACCTTTCCTAATAATGTGCTAGTTAGCAAGTTTAGCGGCTAAATGTGGCTAAACTAAACAGGCGCGTCTCTCCACAGAGAGAAGAGAGGGGCGGGGCTAGCAGAGCTCATTTGCATTTAAAGCAGCCTCGACCAGAATGAGATGATTTTTGCAGAGCTGATTTTGACAAGATAAAAAGGGTGTTATTTTACACTACCATTGAGAATTTTTAATCAAAGTATATTAAAGACTTTTCATTAAGACCCTAATGAATCTCATCAACTTGTGGAAAATGGGCATCTGTTGACCCCTTTAAACTAAATTAAAGCAAATAAGACTTTAACCTCCGGTTTCACAGACAAGGATTAAGCTTAGTCCCAGACTAAAATGTAAGTCTGAGCTGTTTCAACAAACAGAAACTTGCACTGATTGATCTTAAAACATGTCACTGCCTTTGTTTTGACTCAAGATGCACATCAATGTTTTTTTTTTTTTTTTCTAAGACATGATTATAAAAATTACTTAAATATTTATCAATTTATCAATATTTGTCATTTTAGTCTTAAGTGCTGAGAATTCATGAAATTTACTCCTACTTTCAAACTTCATAAAATAATAATAATAATAATAATAATAATAATAATAATAATAATGGACTTGCTGTCGTAAAGGCATCAGTAACAAGCAATATCTATGACTATCATCAATACACAATATATATATATGAAAACATCAGTGAAGATAGGTGCCTAGGCTATATTTTCGACGGATAATAATAATAATAATAATAATAATAATGATGATAATGGACTTGCTGTCGTCAAAGGCATCAGTAACAAGCAATATCTCTGACTATCATCAATACACAATATTATTGTCTATTGACTAGGGGTGGAGCCGAACCCGAATACGGTATTCGGAAAGGCACAAATAGCGTGTTTTTTACAAATACTTATTTCGAACAAATACTTAAAAAAAAAATAAAAATACTTGTATTCGGGAACAAAAAAAAACTTTATATTAAAAAGCTGCGTTTCCTCATGAGACCGCAGTACATGCCCGCATGAGCGAGTGAGTGAGTGACATTCAGGAGTCGGAGGTGTTGGGGGCAGGGCTCGAGTTGCGACTTCTTTGGTTTCATTGCTCCCAAAATTTAATCTGCGCGACCTCAAAATATATTTGGAAGCATTTGTGCGAGTGCGAGAAATCGTTGTGGTGCGACTTGTTTTTATTTATTTACAAAACTTTCGCTAGCGGAACTACTGCCCAGACTGCTGTGAGCTGATACAGTGTCAGTTTCGCCGTTCTCGCCAACATTACATAACTAACTAAACTTGATCTTTACATTCTTAACTTTAATGCAGATTTTAGATATTAGCCGCCAATCACTCCCTGTCACTGAGCTCCGCTGAAACTCAAAATCAAAATCCCGTTTGTGTCCCACCACTTTTAAATTGCTTTGTTAAATTAATGTCTTGTATTGTAGAATGGACGCTCAGCACCGCAGAGAGTTTCGCGTCATCGTTAAAACGAAACCGAAAGTAAAACGCGCGCGCACATTCAAAAGCAATTTCAATACCACACGTTCAGAGCGCGACTCCCCAGTTAACCTTAGCATAGCTTCCCGTCACTCATCAATTGAGTTGAAACTCCTCACATGGATTTGGGCGACCAAATAGAAAAGAGTGTGGCTGCTGCTGAGCCATCTCTTGGTCCTCCACCAGCCACACCAAAGTTCTGTTCCTTTTTTAATGAGGAAGGTTTTAACCTAATCAATGGCACACATTCAAGCTTGTGACAGCTTTCACCTTTGTTTAAATCTAGGTTGTTCACTTTCATTAATATATATTAATATACATTGTTGGGAAAAGTTACTTTAAAAGTAATGTATTACAATATTGAAAAAAAAAGTACACTAATTACATTACTTTTTTAAATCTGGGCAGGGCTTGATTTTTTTTTTTTTTTTTTTTTTTTTTTTTTTTTTTTTTTTTTTAAATGAATAAGCTTCCAGCTGAAGGAAAAGTAAATTCACATCTGTAGAACACAGGAGAAGAAAGTCCAACACCATTCAGCAGTGGGGGAAAAAAAAAAAAAACAACAAAAAAAAAAACAATGAAGCACAAACATTAGTTTATCTGTGTCATTTTTTCTTATGATTGAACTGGATCATTGAATGTCAGCAGCAACAATATTGGTTAATAAAATGGGATTTAAGGATATTTGTGTCATTTAACATATTTAATTGCATGTTTGCATCATATTCTGAGTTTGCATTTCACAGTTTTAATTCATTTTGATGAATACTAAGTCTTTTTTATGAGTAAGATGAATTAATGCATGATCACATTTAGTCTACAACTACAGTAACATGTTTACGCCTCTGTACCTCTGATTTCTCTCAACATGAGAACAGGAGACTTGTCAATCAAAAAAAAAACAAATCAGCTGGCGTTACTTGAAAAAGTAACTCAAATATTTTCTTATAAATGAATGTGTTACTTTACTAGTTACTTAAAAATGTAGTCTGATTATGTAACTCTATATGAACTTATTTGTCAAATATGGTAAATGCTGGAGAACGTTCTACAATCCTGCTCCAAATTTTAGAATGGCAACTTCCACCTGCAAATTTCAGTAAGACTGGCCTAATACCATTAACACATATCTGTAATGCCATCTTTAATTTTACTGAATACACTACAGCTACAAAAACAACGTTATAGCCTTGATGTGCAACTTACATGTACCATTTTTTTTATTTATTTATTTTTTTTTGCACTAACTCCATCTTTAAGTTTCAACATTTTCAAATCAGTGCACAGACGGACCCAAAATGCAAACCGAGTGAACACTTTGCATCCACTGACTTAAAGCTGTCCGAATGTAAAACCACTTTAACGAACTCTGTGAGCATTCATTGATGTGGTTTGCAGCTTCACAGAATAGGCAGCCTTTACAATTGTTTAGGATAAAAGTACTTACCGTCCCAAAACACCAGGAACACAGAGAGAAGAACAGTGTTCTTCATTTCGCTGTAGAGTTCCGTGAAATCTGCTGTGTCATGATCTCACTGTGGATGAATTGACTCGGTATCTGATAGTTCCTCGCTCCTTTCAGTGTTGTTCACACCCGTCACAACAGCACCGCTATGCACGGACACACTTCTTGTTCCGCGTTCCGGTCTGTCTCACAGTCGTGCCCGCGCACCTTTACTGCACATCTCCTTTTTCCCAACAAGTCTGTTGTGCTTTAGATTATAAGAGGCACTTTCGGTATCGTTTCTAACGATAACAATCCACTACAAATAATCCTTATCCGTCAGTTTGACTGGATGAGCTGAAATGTTTCCTTAACGCTCTGTTTCAGAAGAACAACGTACATCAACATCAATTTAATCCCACAATAAACCACAAACCGAAAGTAAGCTACAGCCCCTCACGAACGACTGCCGAGTAAAACACCAACTAAAATGACCCAAGCCTGGTTCTCTCTGGTCCTGCACTGTCGTTCATCCTCCCGCCTTGAGACTCAAACCCGGTGTGTCGCACAGGTGTCCCTATTCTCATCTGTTCCGCGAGCCCCTCCCACGGCTCTCGGCCCCGCCCCGCTCATCACACGTGATATGACAAGAATATCTAGAAACTCTTTATCTCTTTTAATATTTCCCTACATATTTTCCTGCTACTTTCGGATGATTAATCAGTGCTGACATCAAAAACCGTGCTTTATTAACTCTTCTGTAAAAATCTCCCATTTATGTCTGTAACACACTAGACTTCTAAAGATGAAATCTGATACAAATATGAACCAACACTATTTTAATGACAATTGTAACTTCATAATACTAATGCGTACAGTACACATTTTCATTTAATTTTCAATTTAAAGTCTCCATTAAATCAAAAATGATGAAAAAGAAAGAAAGAAAGAAAGAAAGAAAGAAAGAAAATATTGGCCTATGAATTATGTTAGCCTTTAAGGTTATCTGTAAGCCAGTGTGCTCCAAAACAATGACTAAATTTGCATTTAGAAGATATAAGCATTCAAAACTTACACTCTCTAACTTTTGTCAGTATGGATTTTGATGACATCACCCTGCACTTCAGCTTTGAATAAAACTTTCTGTCCAACATGCTTGATTTTTTTGATGTAAATTATACTTTCAAAGTAAATTGGGTAAAGAAATGCCATTTATCATTTGAAAAGATTGTAAAAAGTG
The DNA here is from genome assembly GCF_022985175.1 of Labeo rohita. Lineage (NCBI taxonomy): Eukaryota > Metazoa > Chordata > Actinopteri > Cypriniformes > Cyprinidae > Labeo > Labeo rohita. Next base: position 89,648 of record NW_026127450.1, read on the forward strand.
AGCAGAAGTTTTTGGTTGATGGTAAAAGTATTTACGACCCAAAATGTAGTAACAAAAATATAAGAAATATGTTTCAGTCAAAAAAAAAAAAAAAATTGGAATCGGAATTGGAATTCTTTAATAAATAAGATTAACTGGAAAAAAAAGCATGGCTCTTACCTTATACATTTTGTGTGCCCAACAGAGTTAAAGAATTGCATTTAAAAAATTTGCATAACATATACCCCACTAATGAGATTACATCCAAATTTGGTAATGCTCATTTGAATTGTAAGTTTTTTTGTAATCTCAATACTGAGTCAACTGATCTTTCTTTTTTTTTTTTTTTTTTAATGCCCCCTTGTTAAAGAATTTTGGATAGAATTCCTTGCTTCAAAATTCAATTTAAACATTGATTTCACTATGTGCGATATATTCTGTTATTTGTCTCATTGTAAACATGACATAGAATATATTGGAAACATATTTATTTTACCGGCAAAATATTATGTTCATAAGTGTAAATTTTCTTCAACATTACCCAAATACATAATTTTCTTTGTGACCTCAACTACCTAATTTTAACACTTAAAAACATTAACAACAAAAAAGTGTCAGATTTGTGAAAATGTGTAATAATTTGATGATTATGTAATCTGAGCTGCTAACTCTGTTGTTTTTTCTTTCTGTTTTATTTTATTATATTGTCATCCATTATTGTGTTGATATGTATCTGGTTTATGCGCGCTGAAGCTGTGGCTGAAATTAGTCACTTTTTAACAAAATTTGTATTTTCTGTACAATCACTGGCTTATTGTGCACTATATGATTCAGATTCAAGGAATGATTCACACAGTGATTATATGCATTCTATTGCAGCAAATGAAGTATGGTGATAGCACCTATCTCTCTCTCTCTCTCTCTCTCTCTCCATATATATATAGATAGAGCGATATGGATCACACTGTGGCTATCATATGCCGTCAAATGCAGCTTTACCCAGCTCAGTGGCTCTGGCCTATTGTTTTTAGAAATAAAAATAATTTAGTATAGCTGAAAAACACTACAATTCAAAACTGAAAGTGTTCTTAACTAATTATTATTACTTTTGTAATATTAATATTGTCAGATAGACAGAACTTTGTCCAATTTCAGGAATCTATTCTATTCGATCACCATATCAGATTACACACACATGCAAATGATAACAATAAATAGCAATGTTTTGTTCTTAGTTGTAGCTTGTGCTCCAGAGGGCAGAAATGAGCTGATAAAAGGACCAGAGAATTTCAGAGTGAAAGTGAGAAATGAAAGGGTTGTTTGCATGACTCCTAATGTTAATGTGAGCTCCCACATTTTAGGGATTAAATAAACATTTGATTAAATAAATGGAAAGAGATATCAAACAAAAGGTTTTCATATTTATTATAGTATCACCTTAATAATATATCCAATGAGAGCAGTACAGTTTCTCTTTTTATTCCACACTATTTACATTATGAAGGTTTTGTTTTGTCTGTATCTGTATCCATACAAGTAAAATTAAGGTTAGTTTCTCTCCCCTCCTTAAGTTCCTCCCCACAGTGGTTCAGTGATGCTGAGACCCAAATCTCACTCAGGACAACCAAAGGACTCAAACATAGAATCTAAGCACTCCAGTGCTCAGAGACAGAACACAATATGTCAAGTTTTGAATGGGATGATTATGTAATGTCACATATTATTCTGTCTTGTGAAGCATGCAGCTTTGTAGGTGCCCTGTTTCTCAGAGAAGATGTGAAAATTGAAAGTGTGAAACACACACTGTGTCACACCCATTCTGACTGAGATGTTCAGACTAGAGTACTTTATGCGTTATACATGCAGCTGCTATAAACAACCTCACTACCAAACAAGGAACCACACCTCGGTTTGTTTAGAGAGATGTGTAACTGCTTTAATGTCACAGAGTTGCTTTTCACACTTGTGGAGTGTTATTATCACTCACATTTGAAGAAAATGTCTCACACATTTGTTTTTATATGGATGTGTTTGTGCCACCTAGTTGGTAAGTTATGTTTTTCTCTTAGGGTTTTAGTATGATGTTTAAATTGATCAAAATCTAAAGTCACATACACAGAGTGATAACTATGAAATTATTATATAATAACTAAAATTAACTTCTATGTATTTCTATAGGTTCTCATGGTGTGTTTGGTGTTGAGACAGATACAATGAAGTCAGCAGAAGTGATGGAGGGAAATTCTGTCACTCTACACACTGATCTGACTGAAATACAGGGTGATGATCTGATTCTCTGGACATTTGGACCTAAAGACACACACATAGCTAAAATCAATAAAGCACACAATGAGATCTTTCATGACGGTGTCGATGGGAGATTCAAAGACCGACTACATCTGGACAATCAGACCGGATCGCTCACTATCACAAACACCAGCACAGAACACTCTGGACCTTATAAAATAGAAATCGTCACTGAAAACAGGGTCTCAACCAAGACTTTCAGCGTTACTGTCTATGGTAAGCAGAGCAGTACACATTGCACTGATTAGCTGAAAAAGCATTTACATGTTTGAGAAGGGGTAAGATGAGCCACTAGAGCACTTGTATTTAGTTTTAATTAATTTAGTTTTACTTCTGCCTCGTTTCTCCTTTCCTAGATTAAAACTCAAGTGAAACCTGGTTCATCTTACTCCACTTTCCCTGCCTTTCATTTCTTATAAATCTTATTTTAAAATTGATGAGGCTGATTACTCTCTCCCATTTTCCAGCTTCTCTTTCCATCCCTGTCATCAGCAGTTTCTCCCCATCATCATCTGAAAGATCACCAAGCTCCAGATGTGTGCTGCTGTGTTCAGTGGTGAATGTGACACAGGTGACTCTGTCCTGGTACAAGGAAAACAGTTTATGCTCCTTCATCAACATCCCTCAGCTCAACACCACCATCTCTTTACATCTGGAGGTGGAATATGAGGATAACAACACCTACAGCTGTGTGCTCAACAATCCCATCAGTCACCAGGCTCAACATCTCAACATCTCTGATTTCTGTCAGCCAGAGGAAAGTTCTTGTATTTGTAAGTATAAACAATTATTTGCTTCCTTCACAGATCATCTGTTGGTTTCTAGAGACAACTTAAGTCAGATCCCATAGAAATAAAAAGGTGATTCTTTGGTGATTCCACTAATGTTTATTTTAGTTTGATCATTTGGGAGAGGGTCATCAGTGGTTTTGATGGATTCATTAAAAAGACTCAGCTCATAAGAATTATTCACGTACACATCAGTCTGAATGATTATTGTGTGCAACCAGAGAGAAAGCAGAGTATATTAATACAGTGTCACCATTAAAAAGACAACACATATTTCGAGAACCGATAACAGAACTGAGACATAAGTCACTGACACAAAGTCAAATGATGCACTTCCAACTTTGTTTATGGAACTGGTATTAAAGACCAAGCCAATTCTCACTTCCTGACCCTGACATACTTTTATCTTTTTTTTATTTTTTTTTTTTTTTTTTTTTTTTGTTTTGGTGTAAAACTTGTAAGTATATCAACGTATGTTTAACCCTTAAACATCCTTTGGGACAAATTTGGGCAATTTCATTTATTTATTTATTTTTATATTACTTTTTATAGTTTCTTTCATCTAAGCGGTACTAGACTTTGGCTACTTTAAGTTTTCCACCTAAACATACATACTCAACAAAGTGGTTAAAAAACCCAAACAAACAAACAAACAAACAAAAAAATCTCAATGAAGCAAACACTCACACACACACAAACCCATATACAAAGCATTGAATGAGCGTATAACACAGCAGGTTTTTTATTTTTAATTTTGTCGAATAACAACAGTCACTAACACATACAAAACCAAATAATTGAATTAACCAATGAGTGAGCATGCATTTATTTATTTATTTATTTTGCCACTGTGCATGCAAAAACAAAACAAAACAAACAAACAAAAAACACATTTCAAAGACATATCAAATTCCTACTGCAAGATTTGTTGATGATTCCAAACAAATCTTACCTTCATTTATTTATTTATTTATTTATTTATTTATGTTTTACTGGAGTGTAAGAAATATTAAATATAACATAAATTAGCATATTTTACAAATAAAACATGGTACTTTTAGAGGTAAAAAATAAATAAACACCAAAAATACAAAAAAAGCATAAAGTGATGTTTTAAAAAAGGATCACACCCCCAAAGGGCAAATTAAGGATTGCTATACTACGGATGCTTGAGGGTTAAAGAAAAGAAGAGTAAATAGATTTTTAAAAATTATGTATCTTTCTCTTTCTCTTTAGACTGTGTCTACGGTCCAACTGAAGTTGTGATCCGATTGGTGATCTCAGGTCTGGTGGGTGTGGCTGCTGTTGCTGTGCTGATTTATGACATCAGTTCCAGAAGAGTATGACAGGACAAGAGAGCAAATACGCCGGAAAAGCTCTTCTGATAAGTCATATCAATCTTTTTTTAGAGACTGTATGCATGACATCCCCTAAAATATTATTGAAAATGCAGCAATGGCATATTTACCTGTTTGCAAATACTATTTATATGTATCCAGTCACTCTTTGTGCACTTTAATGAACTGCAAAGTACTTTGAGTATTGTAAGACATTGTTTTAGTTCAGATTTCCAGAAAAGTGTGTCATGACATTTTTCTTCGTAAATTCATAAAATGAGTCCATTCACTGTTTTACAAAACCATTGAGAATTTTTCATCAAAGTATATTAGAGACTTTCATTAAGACCCTAAAGAATCATATGAACTTGTGGAAAATGGGCATCCGATGACCCCTTTAATGCAGAGTACAAACACAAATACCCACTGGAGTGTTGTCAAATCTGTTTTGCAAATAACCCATTATTACAACCTCGTGTGTGTGCTGTTGCTTTCATTTGAGGCTGCTGAAAATGGATGTGACATGAGAGTGTGAGAAAGTGTCAGTTGCATGAGTTTGAACTCGTGTGGCGATGCTAGCAGCTCTACCGAAGGTGATCATCGTCCAGCTTCATTACCCAATCAAGTTTGGCCAGAAATCTTGGTGTAATCCTAGATGACCAGCTGACTTTCAAAGACCACGTTGCAAAAACGTACAATCTTACAGGTTTGCATTGCACAACATCAGAAAGATCAGGCTCTTCCTATTGGAGCACAAGTTGAGTAGCTACTCAACTTCTTGTCCAGGCCCTTGTCATTTCTAGGCTGGACTACTGCAATACTCTTCTGGCTGGACTTCAATCATGCACAATCAAATCTCTACAAATGATTTCGAATGCAGTGGCCTTCTGGTCTTCAACAAGCTCAAAGGGGCCTAGTCACACCTCTCTTTCTCCCCTTGCAATGACTACTGGTTGCGGCTTGTATCAAGTTCAAGACATTGATGCTTGTGTATAGAACAGCCACAGGCTAATCCTCAACTGTAAGCTACAAAAAGTTGCTAAGTTTGATTGATTGCCCTTTTTGGACCACCCAGTCCTGCCCAGGCAGAAGTTTGCACATGCCACTGCTAAGTATGCGTAACACTGTTTTGTTTTGAAAGTGCCATGTAGCTTTGTATAGTCTGCTTCTTACAGGATGTGGTTTGAAAATGAGCAATGCATTTTTTAAATGAGCGGAGGACCAAGACCATGACTGAAGGGTAATATTAAACAGCACATTTTTAGCTAGTGGAGCTATGGTTCACTTTATGCAGTGACTAGCAAGATGAAAATGCATCTTACTGTATACACTCTTAGAAATAAGTAAGGGCTTGCCTCTGCAAAGTGCATTTAAAATCCTTTAATGCATGGCAAGCCATTGATTATCATACTTATTCCATGGTCATTTGCCAAGTTATAGACAAGTTAAAAGTAGTATTGCTCTTTGACCGAATGGGTAAAAAATATGGTTATTTTCATCAGTTGTGACACGCAGCTCTAGGATTCTGTCCATTTCAGATCAGACACAGAGATGAAAAAGCGCGGTAAGATCACATTTATTTGAATGAATTATAGCATTTATTTCAGTAAATCATCGATAGCCAGAGAGAGAGAGAGAGAGAGAGAGAGAGAGGGCCAGAAAGTGAGAGATGACAGTTGTGTGTGTACCTGCCTGCATACTGTGCGTCTCTCTCTACAAACAAATAATTTATTCAAAAACAGTGGTTTTACCCCCTCGTTGCTGAGGAATATAATGTAGTGATCTAGTATCTAGGCTATTTTAATAATACAAATTGTGGGGAAGCACTGACAAGAAGTTCATGTATGAGAGTGTACCTATAGTTACAGCACTCTTCAAAAGTTTAGGAAGTATTTTCATGACAAATTAGAGAAGTTCAAACCTTTGAAAACAAAACAAACAAACAGGTCAGGTTGTTTTGGTAAACTGTGAGCGATCAGAAGCCACAAAATATATTTAATTCCAGTTTCAGTGTCTTCTTACCAAATAGTTACTTGTTAGAGTAAAAAAAAAAAAGAAAAATAAATAATAATAATAATAAAAATATCGTTTTTTTTTTATAATGAGAGTACACTGAATGCTTTTAAAACAACACAAATAAAGTAAATCACTGCTGGATGACAGATGCAGTTGTAAGCTTTTTAAGCCTTTTTTTTTTTTTTTGTAAGTGCGGGTGTTATGACTTTAGTTATGACGTGTGTTCACTACTGGGATGAATGCAGAGCACAAATTCCCAGTATGGAACAACACACTTGGCCACGCATCATGCCACTTTCACTTACTTGTCATTGTCACGTGATCTTCCAGCATCAGTTGCGGTGCTGCACTGTCATTCAACTGGAAGCCACATCAGAGAGCACTTCCTCAGCAGTCAGGAGTCCAGGAAAAGAGAGGAGGTTTGGATGTTTTGTGAGGATGGGGTTTCTGCAGAGTGAAGGAAAATGAAAAAAAAAAAAATTTTTTTTCAATTCAAGTTTATTTGTATAGTGATTTTACAATACAAACCGTTGCAAATCAGCTTTACATTCAATTAAAGTTTCTACAATGTTTTTAGTAATAGCTTATCAGTGGTGACTATGTCAGGTAGATGTACATATTCCAGAAATATGCAGTGAAAATTGGTTAATAAATGACAATCAAAACAAAGATAAACACTATTAACAACAATGATTATATGTTGAACTTTGTTAGTTTGGCTAGATACTTGTAAAGAGTCCAAGATGTAACCTAGTTAGAAATGTTATTTGAATGGTTGGCTAAAGAGATGTGCCTTTAACAAGATTTAAACAAGGTGTCTGAACTGGATTACAATAGGCTGTTCCAGAGTTTATGAATGCATGGACTACCATTTTGCATCAGAAACAGGTAAGATGTTTCGTTTAGCTTTTTAATTGAAGATGTTTACAACTAAGAAGTGCTGCATTACAATAGTGCAGTCTAGAGGTCATGAATGCATGGACTACCATTTTGCATCAGAAACAGGTAACATGTCTCGTAGCTTGGCCATGTTTAGATGGAAGAATGCTGTTTTAATAACATGCTTACATAATTAAAATATGATTCTCAAAAGACAAGTTGCTGTCTAATATAACACCCCGATTTTTGATGGTAGTGAAAGTAACAGTACATCCATCTAATTGCAAATTGTAATCTAAGAGATTTTTTTTTTTTTTGTTGTTGTTGTTTTGTTTTGTTTTTGTTCAGTAGGTAATATCTCTGTCTTATCTGAATTTAATTATTGCTCATCCAGTGTTTTACAGTTTTAACACACTGTTTTATACACATCTGGTCCTATTGAGATACAATTGAGTATCATCTGCATAACAAAGGAAACTAATCCCGTATTTTCCCAGGTGCTGCATGTATATTGAAAATAGTAGAGGACCTAGGACAGATCCTTGTGGCACTCCATACTTTACTGGTGATAACTGAGATGACTCCCCATTTAAATAAACAAAGTGGTAGTGATTAGACAGTTAGGATCTAAACCATCTTAAATATATATATTTTGACCTGCATCTACTCAGCACAGTGCACATCGCCCTCTAGTGATGGAAGAACGAGAAGTGTTTGCTCACCTTGTTCTTTTTGGTTCTTTCACAGTAACTTCAGTATAAGTCACATCATGTGTCTGCTCCTAAACATCAATCACAATACATGGTTTCTCTTAACTTCATTTTATCTGTAAATACTGGTGATTTTTTGGATTTTTCTGTCTGTTGTTGTGTAATATAAGAAACTCTAAAAACTCACTGGCTCTGTTTTTTTCCAAGACAACCAAATACACAGAACAGGACTGTTTATCTTACATCTGCACTGGTAAATATGTGGCAGATTAACTAGATATTATAAGCACAATGTGTCTGAAGCCCTAATACCATTACACCAATTCATTGCACAATCTCACCTCAGACTTTCAGAAAAAAAGTGGCCAATCGCAGGTTACCTTACAAAATCCATAATACCACTGTTCAGTATGCAAATATCACAATGACATAATCATGGTTACATATCAAGCATTTAATATCTTATCAATATACATCAAAAGAAGATGTTCAAACTGTCAAGTTTTCGAACAAATTAGAAATAATCTACAAAAAGTTAAGTTTTGTGGTTTGAGGAATTAACAGGTTCATAACAAACTGCAAACCTAAATCTTGGAGTATCAGTACAGTGCTGACAAGAAATCTAAAAAAGGTTTTAGGGTTTAATGGTTTGAGAGTGAAATTGTGGAGAGTCACATAACAAACTGGGGGCCTAAATCTTGGAGCAGACACAGTGCTGGCAAGAACTGTAAAACCTGATTCAGTTTAAATGGAGACTTGTTTTCTGCCTGAGCACTTCTGTCAAGGAAAAGATGTTTCTCAGAGGGCGCCAAATCCCACAAATAAACAAATAAATAAATAAATAAATAAATAAAATTAAAAAAAAAAAAATTACTTTTTATAGCACTACTGGAAGGAAGAGATTTGGGGAAAAAAAAAATTACCTGACAGGTGGAGAGAAAAACAGAAGTCAGCTGAGATTGAGATTCAGCTCCACCTTAAATCACATAATTGAGTTGAGACAAAAAAAAAGAGAGAGAGATTTAAAATTCTAAATGTAAATGTTTGCATATGGTACATCTCAAAGAACAATGCTGAAGCATGATGCAGGTGGAGAAGACAATTATTCACATATGTTCATACATATATAAATGAGAATGTGTCTCTGCATCGAAATGACCAGTAAAAAAAAAAAAAAAAAAAAAAAAAAAAAAATTCTAAATACATTTGTAAATGTGATTATTAAACAACATTTGTTACATTGATAGTTAAAATTGACTTTTACAACATTTAAATAAGAATTCTGTAAAATAAAATTTAAAAAAAATAATGTAATTATTAGATGAATCAAGGTTAGAAAATTGCCATGTATTTGTATTATAAAAATCATTCATGGTCATTAAAATTATTTGTCTTGCTTTGTTGATCTCTGTATTTAATAATACATTTAAAGCATTCAGTACAGTATATGGAGCAAATATCCTTGAAAACCACATGCAAATATCCAGAATATCATTGATGTGAAGATAAATCTTGCTGTAATCTGGCCTGTTATTTGTTATTAGTAGAGAGTATTTTATTCTAATACTGTATTTATATTTTCTCTCGGTGCTGCGAGTCTTTTCCTCCCTGCAAAATAATTCAAAACAAAAGCATTTACTGAGATCTCATGATTAAAGAGTTTTATCACAGATCAATGTGAATCATCTCAAAAACTCACCAGCTCTTCTTGCACAGATGATCTGAAGAAGAATCACAGTAGGAGCAGCAAACACTGCAAACTCAACAATAATCAAAATCACTGCAGGAAAGATGTGTGGACAGAAAAAAAAAAAAAAACACACACACACCAAAAAATTATTGACAAAGCACAGCAGATTGACTGTTTTAGCATTGAACCAAACTGCACTAAACAAAGTGTTGTACCTCTGATTATTGATCCAGTAGTCCCACTGATTTCAGTTGCTCCTGGACCTGTAATCATGTCTGTTAGTTCAGTTCAAACATAATCAACAAAACAAAACATCTTAACATCACACCATCAGATTTTCCATGATGAAGGAAGCAAATAAAGTAGGAAAATGGCAGTGCAACTTGTTCTCTATTTAGAAAATCAGTGTTACACACAGGGTTACATCAGACCAGGGGCAAAACACATACAAAAGAGTGTTTTCACATTACATCATCCAAAATCTAATTTGAGAGGAAATATTGTGTCACATTTAGTCTGTAAACCTTTATCTATTAACAGCTGAAGACAGACATAAAGAGGAAATACTGTAGTGTTCATAATGCACAAAATATTGGAAGAAACATGTTATTCAGAACTTAGTTTTTGACTGCAGTAGAGCAGAGATCATCTTTGAACCCAGAATAGACTGATGATGCTGTCAATTCCCACACATTCAGATGCCAGTTCCTCTTTTTTTTTCTGCTGCATACCAGTTAACAAAGACATAAGTTCAGCCTGTTTAAAGGCAAAACCATGGGACTAATTACAACACACACTTTAAAAGTTTCCACACAGGCTAGCATGATGAAACTACTGGATTTACTATTTGCCATATTAAACATGTATGTTCAGATGTAGATAAACATGTGCACAGTTTTTGTAAGATATCACTGAACATTTATTTAATAAGAGCAAAAGTTTTTAAAGATTTCTTAGTCATTTCCATCTCAATGTTTAGTGTTAATTTAAAAACAAGGCAAAGCTACTAGTGTTTACTACTATTGAGACTATTGTACTGTATACTCTAGTGTGAAATAAAAAATAAAAAATAAAAAAAACATCACATAATGTAAATAAATTGTGACCGAATAAGAATATGTGAATAACTCCATTTTGACTACAATGTCAAAACTAACCACTACAAACATACAACTGACTACTCACATAAAAACACTTATTTTGTTGACCTGAATTAGATTTTCTGTAGGTTTTGTGTTTATTTTTGTAACTGGAATCATATTTGTTTTCTCACTCATCTGATCTTAAATGTACACAGAACAAAAGCATCCATTGTAAATGAATTGGGGACTAATGAAAATATGTGAATAACTCAATTTTGACTAAAATGTAATGAACATAATTTTCATCTATATGTGTGCTTGCAAACATAAAAACCTCAGATCACACACACACACACACTTATGTAAACTATTTTGAGTATTATGTGGTTTCTTTTTCACAAAGATTACATTTATCCTCCGATCAATGAGGCCTATGATCAATGAGTTTAAAAAACATATACAAAACCTGTCCTATCTGGGAGAAAACATGCTGACAAAAAGATTGAATCAAATATTTGGCGATTATATTCATAACATGAGATTTACACAGTTTTATTTTTGTAGGCTGTACATTTTTGTTCCATTTTTTAACAAAATAAAAACATTTTAAAACAAACTTACTGGTTAAACATTACTGAAAACAAACTTACTGAGAGACACTGCAAAACACTGATGTGAAAAAGACAGTAACCTTTAGTTATGTGATCCTGAGAGTCCAGATCCATCATACTGACATATAACAATCATATTTTAATCAGAGACTCTTCCATAACAATTCATGCAATTATTTTCTCACCTGAGACAGTATATGTGACTGAGTTCTTGACTTGATTTCTCTGAGTAACTTCACATCTCCACTCTCTGTTGTCATCTTCATTCAGGAGTGTTGTATTCAGAGTGATGATACAGTGTCCTGGAGCTGATATCTGATATCTGGAGTCTGATATTGTCAGTTTAACACCAGCCTGATTCACCCAGAACAGCTGAATTCCCTTAGAATGGATCAAATCATCACAAGAGACTCCAGTATGAATATGAATACAACTGACAGGAGAGAGTCACAGAGCTGCCTGCACTGATCTCAGTCTGTGAGGATGATGAAGAGACTGAAACACAAAATCAATCATCATGAGTTTAAATGAAGAATTTGCACTTTTTAAATTGACCACATAATCGTAAAATTACCATGAAGAACATGCAGATAAACACATGCATCAGCTCCTTGTTGTTGTTCATTCACATATTGTTGGCAGATGTAAAGTCCATAATCTTCTTTTATGATGTTCTTGATGTTCAGAGAGCAATCAGACCCCAGACTCAGTCTCTCATGACTTTCTGATGTTTTTCTTCTTTATCCCTAAACCAATCAGTTCAACTGCTGCTGAATGTCTGTTATTATAGATCCATGTAGTTGATTTGCAGTCATGAAGATGATTATTACAGGGCAGACGGACATTTTCACCAGAACTGATGAACACATGAGCATCATTCACTCCACTGGTACCTGAAACACAAGAACATTTGACTGATCATTATGATTTATCCATATGAAATGTCTGTTTTTCATATATAAATTTTATATAAACTTTTGTATGAAGATATAAATTGAACTTATTCACAGGAGTTTAAAGAGCATGTATTTGTGTTGACCTGTGAGAAGTGAAGAGAGAATGATCAGTCCCAGCAGACACAAATGACACTTATCAGCCATTTTCTCTTTCTGTCAGTCTTCCTCTTCATTATATGCTCACAACTCTTTCTTTAAATACTATCAGCTCTTCCTGTGTTTGTTCACTTCCTCTGATCTGATTGGCTGAGTGTTTAAATTCTGCTGTATTGATATGTTGTGACACTGTACCAGTCATAATGGAGAAGTGTTGATTCATATTTCTTGTAAATATTCTCTTGAATTCAAAAATATTCTATTGTTAATTTGTCTTTTTCATTTATGTTTAAATGTAATCTCCAGCACACTTATACTGTAATAGAAACAATCCCTCAAGATCATCTTGTGGTTGATGTTCAAGAGCACAATGTTAACAGCTCAGGGAGTTTTCACCTACAGTCATTCTGTGAACACAAGACTTTGACACGACAGCAGATGTGAAACATGTTGACTAGAGTGACTGTAATCAGCTCCAGTGGCCATGTCAAAGCTGTAATGCGCCGCAGACATGTGCAGTGTGGTAAGAGATTTATTATTTTCACTTATAATGAAAGTGTTTTTTTAAAATGCATAAACTTGCACTAGACTAGGCTAATCAGTGATGATGTTCTTTGATAATGTTAATGTTCCTTGCTTGTTTTCTGTAGCTGCTTTTTGAATAACTAAGGAAATATATTATATTTAAAATAAATTTGCATGATAATATTATGCATCTGTGATCTCACAGGCTGGCGATAGGACCCAACACTACTGTAGCATCAACTATACCTTAATATATCCTTAACTATAACAGAGCAGAAAGAACACGCTAAGGGGCGTGGCAGTACTGAAACACATCTAAGCTGTTTGCCAATCACAGCACAGTAGGACAGCTAACCAATCACAACACATTTTGTTTTTTCAGAAGGCAGGGTTTCATCAAACACAGAACTAATCGAGCCATTTGTGCCAGGCTGGAGAGAAAGGTATTGTGATAATGTAAATTATGTGAAAAAAAAAAAGCATGAGAGCATGTTCTAGTACACCCCCAAAACAAAATCAAGACTTTGTAAAAGAGCATAATAGGACCCATTTAAATATTTTGTTATTTCAATGTACATCCTTAAACCTTAATGTCAATTTTCCTAAAAAAAATAATAAATAAAAGTAAAAATATAAAAATAATACAAAACAAAGCTTGATGAAAGTCTGTGGAGTTTTGTGTTTTCAGGAACTAACATTAGAGATTCAGAACAAACTGTACATATAAAGGTTTCAGTATCAGTAAAGTGCTGGCTTGCAAAAAAATTTAATGACTTTTCATTCAACAACTGATTTGGTCATGTTTTTTAATGTTTCTGCCTGAAAAATTGTGGAGAGTCACACAGAAGTTTCTCCAGGGGGCGCCACAATCCCACAAGCAGACACAATGTCTGTCTGTATAAAAATACATTTTTTTTTTTTTTGCATATGGTACGTCTCCAAGAATGATGTTGAAGCATGATGCAGGTGGAGAAGACAATTATTTACATATTTTCAAAAATGAGAATTTGTCTCTGCACTGAAATGACCAGTAAAAAGAAAAAACACACACACACACACGTTTGTTTTTGTGAATTGTGGGGACTTTCCATAGACTTCTATAGATTTTATACTGGCCAAACAATATTGTCTATCCCCTAACCCAACCCTAACCCTAAACCTACCCCTTACAGAAAACATGTTTGCATCATTACACTTTCAGATAAACATCATTTACTATTTTTAATAATTTTTTAACATTGTGGGGACTGCAGGTTTTTCAGGTGTTACTATCCTTGTGGGGACATTTGGTCCCCACAATGTAGCAAAAACAAGTACAAACGCACAAACACACACAACTATGTATAGCTATCTTTGTGAGGACACACATTGACACAATGCAATCTGTAGCTCCTTACCCTACCTTAAACATTACCCTTACCCTAAACCTAACCTTTACCCAATTATAACCTGATCCCTAAAACCAAGTCTTGACCCTCAAACAGGCCTTTAAAGGGGTCTCAGAAAGTGAGGACCGGCCAAAATGTCCTCACTTTACAAAATTGTACACTTCAACACATCAACACTTTAACAACATCAAAATACACCTGTAAATGTGAGAATTAATTAAATGGACTATTAGAACATTTAAACAACCTTCTCTAAGTTCTGTAAATGATTAATGTAATGTAATGATTAGATGTATACCATGTATTTACATTATAATTTCTGTAATAAATATTCATGGTCATTAAAGTTATTTGTCTTACTCTGTTGATCTCTGTATTTAATATTACATTTAAAGCATTCAGTACAGTATATGGAGCAAATATCCTTGAAAGCTGCATGCAAGTATCCATAATATCACTGACATGAAGATACATTTTGCTGTAATCTGGTCTGTTATTTGTTATTTGTAGAGATCATTTTATTATTGTTGTATTGATATTTCCTCTGGGTGCTGTGAGTTCTTCCTTCCTGCAAAATAATTCAACACAAAAGCATTTACTCAAAACTCAAAGCGCTTTAAAATCAATAATAAATATAAAATACATAAAAACAGGACAAATAAAATAAACAAATCAGAATACACATCATTCTCCATAAACAATCACAGTATCTGAAGTGTGGAAATACATATGTCCAAACCAGCATCTTTTATTTATTTATTGTAAAAATGGCTCCATTGCTATTTTATAGCACTTGCTATTTAATTCTGTATATTATTATTTTTAAGAAAATATGTAGTTAATTGAGGGCATAGCCTACACTGAAAACTATTTTACACCCTGTTAATAACCAGTAAACAAACCCATTGGTAACATACTACTTAAAATATTTAACCTAATTTATTTCAATATATTCCCTGCATTTTTCACTTTAGTTTTGCATGAAGTGAAAGAACGCCTTTTTGACTCAAGAAAACTCCAGCACTCAAGAACATTCCAGCTCTTACATTAAAAATAGTTTCCATAGATCTAGTCTTTGCATCTGTTTGTTTGATGTTTGAATCAGGTCTCCTATGGATGGCGCTGTCAAAAAAAAGGTCTTAGAAATGCAGTCCTGGAACTGCACTGGAACTCTGGTTGTGCAGGAACATACTATTAGTTCTGTTAGATTGAAGTCCATTTTATGATTAATGTTTAAAATAGTTAAAGTCCATTGTTGAATTGGGGAGAAACAAACATTTAAACATCAACAACTAAACCAAACAAACACAGCCCCAGTGTGAAGCAGCAGCCAAACACACACACTGTACTCACACCAGAAGAGACATGACAGACTGAGTGACGTTAAAACAGATCACAGTTCCACATCAATGTGAATCATCTCAAAAACTCACCAGCTCTTCTTGCACAGATGATCTGAAGAAGAATCACAGTAGGAGCCGCAAACACTGCAGTCTCAAGAATAATCAAAATCTCTACAGGAAACATGTGTGGTCAGATGAGAGACACAATCAGGATAAAAACACACACTGAACAATTCTTGACAAAGCATAGCAGATTGACTCTTTCAGCATTAATGAACTGCATGTAAAGACGTGTCGTACCTCTGAATAATGATCCATCAGTCCAACTGACTTCACTTTCTCCTGGATCTGTGATTATATATGTTAGTTCAGTTCAAATATAATGAACATACTGTATAAATGTAACATCTTAATACTTCAGATCACATTAATATGTATAAATATGTACTGGATCTGAGTGAACTATATTCATGAATGAAAATGTCTCAGCTACATACTGTATGTAACACTGATTTCCTGAATAGGAAATGAGATGCTGTGATGATGGCACTATATGAGATATCACCTCCAGTGTAATGATTGTCTGAAGGCCTGAGACCATCACACCAATTCACTGGTCGGTGGCGTTTTGCACTGCCTCAGATGAATAAGTCACATATGCCTCATAAGAGTGTGCTCGCACCATCTGTCCTCAGATTTTCCATGAGACCAAAGGTGCAAAGTCCACAAAATAAGGGCTGATCCATACAATAAGAGAGTCAGACAGTCAGAGGAGCCTGTGCTTCAGTTGAGGACGACCAGAGAAACATTAACGTTATACTTCATGTTGCTTCATTTATGGGCAGTAATTGTGTAGTTGTTCTTATAATGCCAGTTGGTTGACAGCTATTTCACATTTTACACCTTTCAGAGCTGTGATCTCACTGCTGTGGTTTGGAAACATGTTACTCAGAACCCAGTTAGTTTGACCACATTAGATCAGAGATCATCTCTGAACCCAGAATAGACTGATGATGACCTCTGTGTGTGGATACATGAACACTCACTCACACACACACACACACACACACACACACACATGTTTTATGGGGACATTCCATAGATGTAATGGTTTGTATACTGTACAAACTGTATTTTCTATCACCCTACACCTAAACTTAGCCCTCACAGGAGACTGTGCACACTTTTACTTTCTCAAAAAAACTCATTCTGCATGATTTATAAGCCTGTTTCCTCATGGGGACCTTGTCCCCACAAGGTCAAAATTTACTGGTATTACTATCCTTGTGGGGACATTTGGTCCCCATAATGTGATGAATACCAGGTGCACACACACACACACACACACACACACACTCATGTTCACAAACTATTTTGAATATTACATGCTTTCTTGTTCACAAAGATTAAGTTTATCGTCAGATCAAATATGCCTATGAACAATGAGTTTAAAAAATGCATACAAAACCTGTTCTACCTGGGAAAAAACATGTTGTCAAAAACATTGAATCCAATATTTGGTGATTGTATAGCATAACGATATATTTATAAGCTGTTTTTCGTAGGCTGGTCATTTAACCATGAGCACCAGAAGTGTGACTGTGTTCCATTTTAAACAAAATAAAAGCATTTGAAAACAAACTTACTGGTTAAACATTAAAGCACACTAGTTCATACAAGAAAACAGCATCTGAGAGCAACTGCAAAACACTGATGTGAGAAAAACAGTGATGATGTACCTTTAGTTACGTGTGTGTTTGTAGTCAAGGGATCCTGAGAGTTTGTGATATGGACTGGAATCACTGCTGTCGTTGTTTTATCTTGAGCTGTAAACATGAATGTTGGTTCAGTTAATTCATCATACTGTAGAATGTGACAGTCATATTTTAATCAGAGACTCTTCCATAATCAATTCATGAGATTGTTTTCTCACCTGAACTCTTGACAGTATATGTGACTGAGGTCTTGACTTGATTTCTGTGAGTAACTTCACATCTCCACTCTCTGTTGTCATCTTCATTCAGGAGTGTTGTATTCACAGTGATGATACAGTGTCCTGGAGCTGATATCTGATATTTGGAGCCTGATATTGTCGGTTTAACACCAGCCTGATTCACCCAGAACAGCTGAATTCCCTCAGAACGGATCCAATCATCACAAGAGACTCCAGTATATGAAAACAACTGACAGGAGAGAGTCACAGAGCTGCCTGCACTGATCTCAGTCTGTGAGGATGATGAAGAGACTGAAACACAAAATAACACAAATCACACACTTTACAATCATCACAAGAGTTTAAATGAAGAATTTGCAACTGACCACATAATTGTAAAATTACCATGAATGATATGCAAATAAACATGTGCATCAGTTGCTTGTTTTTGGTGTAGTCCATTTACACCTGTCCATTGTTGGCACCTGTAAAGTCCATGATCTTCTTTTGTGATGTTCTTGATGTCCAGAGAGCAGTCAGACCCCAGACTCAGTCTCTCATGACTCTCGATGTCTTTTTTCTTTTTCCCTCGGCAATCAGTTCAACTGCTGCTGAATGTCTGTTATAGATCCATGTAGTTGATGTGCAGTCATGAAGATGATTATTACAGGGCAGACGAACATTTTCACCAGAACTGATGAACACTTGAGTCTCATCCACTCCACTGGTACCTGAAACACAAGAATAATCCATCAGTCCTACTGACTTCAGCTCAGGGAGTCCCGTACATTGTTCGGTTCCCGTAACTTCGCCTTTGCAGCAGGGCAACTGGGTGACTGTGAGACAGCATAGTCGCAGGTCAAAACATCGCTCTTCTATACCAATCAGAACATCAAACAGGTTCTCCGACTCAGTGACGCACCCACTGAGAAACCTGATCAAAGTGCTCTAGTTACTGGCAATTCTATTGTACGGAAAATAAAAATAGAGACACCAGCCACCATAGTCCAATGTTTACCGGGAGCCAGAGCGCCTGACATCTTGGCAAATTTAAAAGTGCTGGCTAATGCTAATCGTAAATTCAGTAAGATCGTTATTCACGTCGGCACAAATGATGTTCGACTCCATCGTATAGAAAAGCGTTAAAATCGGCAAGATCTGATTACTTTTCGACTCTTTTAGAAGATAACAAACATAACCCTAGGTATTTATTCAATACAGTGGCTAAGTTAACAGAAAATAAAGAACCAACAAACACTGACTATGCCCATCAGCATAGCAGTAATAACTTTATAAACTACTTTACTTCCAAGATCGATACTATTAGAGACAAAATTGTCACCATGCAGCCGTCAATTACAGTGTCGCATCAGATAGTGCACTATAGATCTCCTGGGGAACAACTTGACCCCAACAAATTAATTAATTACAGACCTATCTTGAATCTCCCATTTCTGTTAAAGATATTAGAAAAGGTTGTATCCTCACAATTATCTTCCTTCCTACAGAAAAATGATATCTGTGAGGATTTCCAGTTAGGTTTTAGACCGTACCATAGTACTGAGACTGCTCTTATTAGAGTTACAAATGATCTGCTCTTGAAATCCAATCATGGTTGTATCTCTCTGTTAGTGCTACTGGATCTTAGTGCTACGTTCGATACGGTTGACCACAACATTCTCTTGAACAGACTTGAAAATTATGTTGGCATTAGTAGTAGTGCATTGGCATGGTTCAAATTGTACTTATCTGACCGCTATCAATTCGTGGCAGTAAATGAAGAGGTATCATATCGGTCACAAGTGCAGTATGGAGTACCACAAGGCTCAGTGCTAGGGCCATTACTCTTTACGCTTTACATGTTACCCTTGGGTGATATCATCAGGAAATATGGTGTTAGCTTTCACTGTTACGCTGATGATACTCAGCTCTATATTTCTTTGCGGCCCAGAGAAACATACCAATTTGAAAAACTTGGACTGTGTAGTTGAGTTAAAAAATTGGATGACAAGTAATTTCTTACTGCTAAATTCTGAAAAAAACAGAGGTGTTAATTATTGGACCTAAACCCTCAGCGTGCAATAACCTAACACACTGTCTAATACTTGATGGCTGTTCTGTCAATTCTTCGTCATCAGTTAGGAACCTAGGTGTGCTATTTGATGGCAATCTTTCCTTTGAAAACCACATCTCTAGTATTTGCAAAACTGCATTTTTCCATCCCAAAAATATATCTAAATTACGACCTATGCTCTCAATGTCAAATGCTGAAACATTAATTCATGCGTTTATGACCTCAATATTAGATTATTGTAATGCTTTATTGGGTGGTTGTTCTGCTCGCTTAATAAACAAACTCCAGCTGGTCCAAAATGCAGCAGCTAGAGTTCTTACTAGAACCAAAAAGTATGATCATATTAGCCCGGTTCTGTCAACACTGCACTGGCTCCCTATTAAACATTGTATAGATTTTAAAATCTTGCTAATTACTTATAAAGCCCTGAATGGTTTAGCTCCTCAGTACCTAAGCGAGCTCTTATCACATTATAGTCCCTCACATCCACTGCGTTTTTAAAACTCTGGCAATTTGATAACACCTAGAATATCAAAATCAACCGTGGGCGGCAGATCATTTTCTTATTTAGTGCCCAAACTTTGGAACAATCTACCCAACACTGTTCGGGACGCAGACACACTCTGTCAGTTTAAATCTAGATTAAAGACCCATCTCTTTAGCCTGGGTTACACATAACACATTTCTATAATTCAAATCCGTTAAAGGATTGTTAACCTGCATTAATTAGGTCAACAGGAACTGGGAACACTTCCCATAACACCCGATGGCATCTACGCTAACGTTAGTCTGTTTCTCTCTTATTCCGAGGTCACCTTAACCACCAGATCCAGTCCGTATCCAACTTAGATGGTCACTGCAGTCCTCCAGATCCAGTCCGTACCCAGCCCAGACGGTGGATCAGCACCTAGAGACGACCTCTACAGCCCTGAATGTCAGCGGAGACCACATCGACTAGATGAGACCCAGAGACGGATCCCCAGTGAAGACCTCGTCACCTAGACGGCTGTCAGCACAAGACCAAGGGGACCTGGTGAGTCCTCTGTGTCTGGCCAGATGAGAACTGGCCCCCTGACCGAGCCTGGTTTCTTCCAAGGTTTTTTTCTCCTTTTGTCACCGATGCACTGTAAACCCTAATGCTGTCTTTACTTATACAATCAAGTAATGTTGACTAAACATTACTTAAAATTTTGCATTTTGGACCTATCACTTAAAAATATGAGTTCATTTAACTTATTTACCATCAAAATGCATAAACTTAAGATTTCAAGTGTTGTAAGCTCAAAATCATGATTAATGGTCATTTTCACAACTGTAGTCTTCTTGATTGTAAAATTCTAATACCATGTGCAAGGTGTTTTCTCTCTTTTTTAAATCAGAAAACAAATGGATTCAGTTACAAGTATTCACCATAATGGGAATAAATTTAGGCTACTTATTTTTTATTTGGGAATTTTTGTTGACAAATTAACTTTAACCCATATACAAGGGTTTATATATACATATATATATATATAAACCCTTGGGGATAAAATGATTCGCGAAACGCGTCCCGTTTTGAATCAAATTATTCGCTAAATGTTTTTTTTTTTTACGCTTGAACCAAATATTATGACACCCCTAACTGCACAAAGTACGCCACACTTTCTACAGTCCACATAGTAAACTAGCCTGTAA